>NC_135503.1:13158353-13278353 GCF_052857255.1 Amblyomma americanum | reverse complement strand
TGCATCCCCACAGACTGCCCACAGATGAGGCTGCGGAGCTATTGAGGCAACACGGGCTCAAAAGAGGTTGAAAAATCACATCTGTCATGCGCAGCGCAGAACTGCATTTCTAAATTAAAAATACATTTCCAAACTCACCGGCTGGAACCCAAAACGCCACGCCTGCATTTCGTTTCGGACTCAGAAACCCACTTATATGTTCAAAAATTCTTAGTACGTAGCAGGTATAATATGCGTCGTTTGCGGCGACCTTGAGGACTTCCATTCCACGTCCGCTATCTTCCCATCCGCTGCCAGTGAGGGCTTCGACACCTAAGGTTCCGGTTAGTGAGAGCGAGGCATGCCCTCCATCCTTTTTTATTATTATTATTATTATTCGCTTACGCGATTCACTGCAGCCGTCTCCCTTCCGGGAACTTCTCTCGAGGGGCGTTCTTGTCATCCGACTAGCGTCGACCCGTCGGCACCGTTGGTGACATACACGCGCCGAGGCACGGGACTCAGGCTATCGATTACGGGCGCTCGCGGAACGGACGAAGCATATCAAGGTTGCTGCGACACTTTGTTCCCTGGAAAAAGTTACTCCGTTGCTTACCGAGTCGCCGGCGAACATGACATTTTTTCAGCCCATATCTCAGCAGAGAGCAGCTGCTAGAGCACGCAAAGTGGTGGCACCAATCTAGTCTGTTCTTGGGCTTCAGGGCGTCTCGCATCGTCTTCTTCTGACTGTTGACCGTTAAGGATGTTTTCCTTTCAAGTTAACACACTGTTTGGGTGCTCTTATCTGAAGTATTTGAAAATAAATTATATCTCACTAGTTCACATATCAGGCGTGAGTCATCATCATGAGCAGCCGCGCCAGCAGCCCGTTTACGTCTCCTACAGGACAAAGGCCTCCGCCGTTGTCTTCGAATTAACACCGTCCTGTACCAGATGCGGCTTCCAGTACAGGGAAAATTCATAAGCTCGCATACCCCTCGGATTTTCTGCCGTTTCGCTTATGATTCCTTCAATACAATTTTGCTAAATAATCATAATTATTTTAAAAAAAATTGCGCGCATGTAGCTAGACGGTACTTTATGAAAAGGACTGGGCCTTTCCATATCTACTTTGTCACAAGATTTTAGCGCATTATTGTTTCCACTTTATTTTTATTGCGATCACTGTTTCAGAAAAGCTGTCCAGAACTTCGGCGAAGTTCTTGTTCATATTCGGCGTAGTTGTCCACTAGCCTAGTTGGCTGAAACCGGAAACTCAATGGCATCACCCCTGAGCAATGAACGGGGTAAATTTCAGAGATATTTACGATGAGAGTGTGCTGTCATCTGTTCTAACATTATGCGGTGTGGTTACACGTGGCTTTCATCCGAGGCGCAGTAGTTCAGACATGAATGGGTGATGCTAGCAGCGTATACGTTTTCCTTAACCTCTGAAAAAAAGGTTCTCACTTTCGCAGCAAAATGAGTGTTGCTTTCATTTCACAGAAGTTTCGTCTCTTTAAAAGGCAATCTGAACTATTTAACTGTTTTTTATTGTACTTCTCAGCCCTGCCTCTCTCTCCCGTGAAACAAAGGAGAAAGGAACCTGATCAAATAAATGTTTCAAACAAGTGAGGTTAAAGACCCATTTTCAAACTATTTCTCCCGGGTTCGAACCCGACCGCGGCGGCTGCGTTTTTATGGAGGAAAAACGCTAAGGCGCCCGTGTGCTGTGCGATGTCAGTGCACGTTGAAGATCCCTAGGTGGTCGAAATTATTCCGGAGCCCTCCACTACGGCACCTCATTCTTCCTTTCTTCTTTCACTCCCTCCATTATCCCTTCCCTTACGGCGCGGTTCAGGTGTCCAACGATATATGAGACAGACACTGCGCCATTTCCTTTCCCCAAAAACCAATTATTATTAAACTATTTCACCCCAGAGAAGTCGAGTAAAAAGCCTGGGGAAAGCTTATACCCAATTGTTAAACCTATAGGTACCCGACGACAATTGGGATCGCACCTCCCGCATACTAGCTCATATGGTAGAGGCACTACCCTAGGCTGCGTGGGATCGATCCCGCCGTTGCTAAGCTTTCCGGTAGCAACAAAGTTTTCAAGGAAAGGAACTTGTAGCTTTATAGCTGTATGCGGTTACAGCTGCGCTCTGGAGAATGGCAGTTGCGATTAACCCTTCCTTAAAAATTTTCTGCAGCCGGAGAGCTGCCACTAAGCAATTAGGACGAAAAGCTAAACGTCCAGGTGACTTAGTACGCTCTAGCAAGCATGTCCACACCTGCCTACATGCTCCGAAAAAATCTGCCTTTGAAACGCTGCCAGCCCTCCAATCCCTGGAAGCGAACAACACTAATTCGCCGCTGCCTCAGCCGCGTCGGTAGTGGCGTCGCTTTTAAGACGACGCCGATACACCACCACGCACTCGTACGCGTCATCGTACACGCGCGCCGACTACGCTCATGCCGCAGCGATCCGCGGCCTCCCACGAATCGCGCCGCTCCAAGTCCGGTCGTGCCCACCCGCGCACTCTTCGTGGAAGCGACGCGGTAAGAATGCGCGGGTCTGCGTCGTGGCTGCCGCTGCGTCCGCGCCGAGATGCACGTTATTCTGGAGCGCTGCCTTCTTGGCACGGGTTCCGTAGGCGCGCCCTCCCGGGCCATCGCTATGTTTGCGGCAGCGGGCGGAAAGGAGCCCGCCGGCGAAGATTACCACGCGGCCCGGCCCCTGAGGGAATTGGAGCCGCTGCCGGGCGGAGGAAGTTGAAAAGGCGCTCTGCCGAATGTTCGGAATCAGTGACGGAGTGTGGCGGAAGAAGGAAAACGTTCGTTAAAGCGGCGCAGTTGAGTGAACTGCCCCGCAAATATCGTGGAGCAAAAGTAACCACTGGCTTAATCATAATAATAATAATTGGTTTTTGAGGAAAGGAAATGGCGCAGTATCTGTCTCATATATCGTTGGACACCTGAACCGCGCCGTAAGGGAAGGGATAAAGGAGGGGGTGAAAGAAGAAAGGAAGAAAGAGGTGCCGTAGTGGAGGGCTCCGGAATAATTTCTACCACCTGGGGATCTTTAACGTGCACTGACATCGCACGGCACACGGGCGCCTTAGCGTTTTGCCTCCATAAAAACCAATGGCTTCGCAAGCGCATTTCACGTCTTCATATATATTTAAATATTTACAGAATACCTGCTTCGCCCGGGGCCATTATCGCAGGGGAGACAGTTTCAGAAAGACGTAATTTTCACAGTAACTCGCAAGGATATGCATTTTATTTCCTAGAGTTATTTCGTAAAACCTTTGTAATAATTCCAAGGCACCACTTTTGAAGTTGGGTTTATTTATTTATTTATTTATGTGCATACTGCAGACCATGGTTAGGTCCAGGCAGGAAGGGCAGGTGCACAAAAAGCAAAAGTATAGCAACAAAAATACAACAATACAGCAAAGACAATGTAGTAAAACAACAATACAGCAATGCAAGACAAAGCAGAAAAAAATACATAATACGCAATATCAAAGATGGCTGAGGAACGCGTCTGTTTTTCAGGGTTGATTTGGTTCGGTTAATGAGTTCCAGTCAGATATGGTGCGTGGGAAAAAGGAAAACTTGAACGAGTTAGTCCGGGCAAAATATGGTTTTAAAAGAGCTTTGTGATAGTGTCGTGTATTCCGTGTTGGCATTGGGGAAAGATAAGCAGAAGGGTCAAGTCTGAGTTTATTATTAAGAAGTAATGAAAGAAAATCTAAACGAAAATTTCGTCTTCTGGCGCAGTATCTGTCTCATATATCGTTGGACACCTGAACCGCGCCGTAAGGGAAGGGTCAAGGAGGGAGTGAAAGAAGAAAGGAAGAGAGAGGTGCCGTAGTGGAGGGCTCCGGAATAATTTCGACCACCTGGGGATCTTTAACGTGCACTGACATCGCACAGCACACGGGCGCCTTAGCGTTTTTCCTCCATAAAAACGCAGCCGCTGCGGTCGGGTTCGAACCTGGGAACTCCGGATCAATAGTCGAGCGCCCTAACCACTGAGCCACCGCGGCCGTTACCGGAGTACCGAGAGCCCGCCCACCGCCGGTGAGCACGCTCTGAATGGTCCCGATGCTGCAAGCGCACGCGCAGCTGCCGGGATGATTTGCGCATGCGCATTGGCTGCGCGCGGGCTCCCGGTACTACGGTACCGGTAGCGATAACACGGTATGCCAAAAGTGTCTAATAACTGGCAACATCACTCGGATTGCGTTGTTTCCTCTTACTATTTACAAGCGTGAGCGCTCAGAAGTCATCAATCTGAGCGGCAGCTACGGAGTCAATTACCGTCCAGCCGGCTGCTGATAGCGACTGTCAGAACAAAGCGGATGTTCGCTGGCACTCCCTCGCCACTTCCACCGCGACCGGAAGAGGAAGCGGAATACAACGGACGCCCCTCGCAACGTTATTAGCCGCCACAAGCGTCCAGCTTCCGCAGCGTGCACCCTGATGTGGAGTAGTAATCTCCAGAGGGCATGCAAAGGAAGAAGTGGTGCGACACGCGGGGAATGATAACTTTGTTATCGGCGCAGCTTACTTTTTGTCTCGCGTGTTTTCGTTGTGGGCGGTATGCCCGTCGCTGAAATTCAGTCCCCTTGGTAAACATCTGCCTCCTCTAGCTGCTCTCCGGCCGCCGCGGTGGCTCAGTGGTTGTGGCGCTCGGCTGCTGACCCGAAAGACGCGGGTTCGATCCCGGCCGCGGCGGTCGAATTTCGATGGAGGCGAAATTCCAGGGGCCCGTGTACTGTGCGATGTCAGCGCACGTTAAAGAGCCCCAGGCGATCGAAATTTCCGGAGCCCTTCACTACGGCGTCCCTCATAACCTGAGTCGCGTTGGGACGTTAAACCCACATAAACCGCCTAGCTACTCTCCCTGAACTCATCTAGAAAGCTAAACTTTGCAGACCTTTTCTTTCTTTCTATCCGAAATGGGCGTTGTCAACCAAATAAAGCTCATCTATAAAGGACAGAGAACTTGCAACGTCTATTTTTAAGTCAGGCAACGAACCAATGGGATCACCTTCCATCGTGAATACATGTACTACCAGACAATCTTACACGAGTCCACGGAGGAATAAAAATGTACCTCACGGACACATGAACTGGCAACGGCACGGCTCAAATAGGAATTTAAAGACTAGGAACAACCTTGCTTCAAATAAGACGGCTTTCATTGATTCGAATAGTCATAGTTCCAAACCCCACACAGAGTTCATCGAGCGATTAGTTGACTCAATATTCTCGACAGCACAATTCTCCCATTTAGGTCCTCTCCAGAGGTGGGCATTTGACCTCGAAAATATGGACCTCACCTCAACCTGAAAAAGAATTTCCCGACCTCACTCAACCTCAACCTCATCAGTTGAGGTTGAGGTCTCCCTGGACGCTCTCACCTCACTTTTCCTGAGGCCACTGCTGACCTCACTCAACCTCACCTCAACCTCAAATTGTGAGGTTGAGGTCGGCTGCTCGACCTCAGAAAACAAACGAAAAACAAAACAAAAAGCGATTAAGAAGTTTATCAGTTAAAAACAATTCTGAGAATCCTGTGAGACAGGAAAGCCAAAATGATGTTGCTATTATTTAATAAGGTGTGTACAGACACTATTGATGTGCACGCAATAGGAGAAGCTTATAATCTGGGATGAACCCTCAGAGAGTATATAGCCTGCGGGCAGGGGTGTAACATACGCGGTTACCACCAGTACGCCGGTGAGTACTTTATATGTGCCAATATTTGGCAACCTGCTTCGTGTATACTTGTTCGTATTGGAAGCCTCGCGCTCATTCACGCACGAACCTGCAGTTGACAAACACAGCCCTCCTACACCATCAACCAGAAATTTGGAGGAGGGGTTAGGTATTCACGATGCACTTTTCAGGCTTGAGAATAGTTACCTAACATAAGAAACTGGTCGTCGATGTACTTTCCACTGCGACGGTTATGCAGACGCATATCAGTATATTTAGATTTTCTAGCTCTATCTGGCATAGCGAGAATGCTCTTTTCAGTCCTCTGTATGTTGCCTTCGAAAACACTTAACAAGCTGCCACTCTAGTACACCAACAGTGGCACGTTGTATTTATCTGTGTAGAAGCGTGCGGCTTCTTTTATTAATGCGAAAGCATTAGATGGCTTACTTTCAAGGTCATATCCGCAAAAAAAGTGTCCGCAATAAACGGCGCCAAGCGACGTCACGAGCCGACGAGTCACGCGACGAAGGTGATGACGCCATATAATTAATTAATACTAGTTAATATGACAAGGTAACGCTAACACTGATTAGTATAATTACTGATGTCGTCATGTGAGTGTGACGTCATACCAGGTCACGTGACAGCGATGTAATGTGCCATCAAACCTAGTCACGTGACGACGCTGTAATGTGACATCACACCTACTCACGTGACAACGATGTAATTTCTCGTCATACCAGGCCCCCATCCACGCCCCTTCCACCCCCATTTCAAGATCCATATGGATCCCACATTACTACTCAAGCGCGCATGACGCATTACAAAGAGTGCCCACAACCCTGTCCACAATAATGGCATTCAGATTGTCCAGCAGGTAAACGCGCCAGTTCTCATGTATATCATACTGCAAAGATCATGCAACGACACGTGCCTTTGACTCCCGCGATGATGGCAATGATGATGACGCTAACAGTGTATCCTCATGAGCCCGGGGAATCCTGATATACCGCTACCAAATTAAATGTTGCCGGAGTATTGACTAAATATTGGACATTACCCAGTAACCGAAGACAATTATTGTGCGGGAAAATAGGAATACTTGCAGCTAATAATTAATGATGATGATGTTGATGTTCCTGGGAGGTCAAGACCCTCCCCTGTTTCCGCCACTTCCCTCCAGGTGGCGATGGTAATGGTGTCGAAATCCTGGGAATTCTCCGATGACTCAATGAACCCGCGGCATTTTGAAAGAAGGGGCTAGATTACGTCTTCCAACACTGTGCCAACTATTAAAATCACACGGGTAATAATAATAATAATTGGTTTTTTGGGGAAAGGAAATGGCGCAGTATCTGTCTCATATATCTTTGGACACCTGAACCGCGCCGTAAGGGAAGGGATAAAGGAGGGAGTGAAAGAAGAAAGGAAGAATAGGTGCCGTAGTGGAGGACTCCGGAATAATTTCGACCACCTGGGGATCTTTAACGTGCACTGACATCGCACAGCACACAGGCGCCTTAGCGTTTTTCCTCCATAAAAACGCAGCCGCCGCGGTCGGGTTCGAGCCCGGGAACTCCGGATCAGTAGTCGAGCGCCCTAACCACTGAGCCACCGCGGCGGCGCAATCACACGGGTCAAAATAACTGTCCTAGAGTAAACAACGTGAACCACTCTCTCTGTCAAGAGCACCATGGCTCTCCGCTCAAATTTCCCCGCAGCGATATCTTTTTCCGAGCCTCCCCCCCCCAACCTCTGGGTGGGGGGTGGGGGGGAACCTAAGTACTCATACGTCTCAACAGAATTCTGGGTACCATTTCGTCAGCCAGTCTGATACAAGCTGCTTTAAGTCAATCACTTGTTTCCCTTCAAAACTGAATCAATCAATGGTACGCCAGCATCCTCGACGTTTTTTACCCACGAGCACCGCGCGAGCATTCTGCGAAGCCGTTGAAGGTGAACGATGGGTCCCTGCAAAATAGTTAAAGGAAAGATAACGTGTAGTGCCTGGTCATCTGCAAGGCAGGCCGCCAACCTAACTGATCCCATACGAGAAAAAAAAAGAGAATGATTAGAAACATACAAACAGAAATCGCACACTAAAAACAGAAGCTAACAACAGCGTGCCCCATTAAACGTCATATTAACAGCGACTCAGCAGCACAGCGCGAACATGTAATAAGTTCCATTCACACACCTTCATTAAAAAAAAAAAGGAAAAGGAATCGGCTACCACACCACCATGCATACATTCATTATAGTTTTTTTTTTATTTTTTCGCCGCTGCGACACCGCTATCGTGTGCGGGTTTCGTCATAAGAAGCAAATTTCCGAGAAGGAACGGGAGACCAAAGAGAGGTTATTAAGAAGAATAAAAAAGCGATATTATATTTACATCTGCTTGCATTTTGGAACAGCAATATACAGAATTAGCGTGAGATTCGAAAGCGGAAGTCACTGATTAAAAGCTTCGATGCTGTTACAGGTTTTTCCGGCTTCGTGCTTTTTTAAATCAAATCAACAGGTGTCATTGTTAGGAACCACCTGAATCACATTCTCTCGCCTGTGCCGACTATTCCAGTTTCTGTTAAGTCAGCTGGTAATGTACAGCAGGATCCCCTTTATTCAACTGCAAGGCAAGAGCCATGACGTCAGTGCCGGCAACGAGCATGAACACGAAGCAGTCTTGCTTGGGGCCATCCGCGCTGCGACGAATTTATTGCGTGCTTGTTGGACTGAACTTATTTGTTTGCGGCATCAAACAAAGCTACCGCGGGTAAACGTGAGTTACGTGCTTTGCGCGCTCCCGGGAGTTTGAGCCGACCGGTAGGCAGCCGGGTGAAACGCCAGCGGGGCAAGGGGGAGGGAGAGTGGCGCGCTGTGACAGTAACACTCCTTCCGGGAAGACCAGAGGCGTGCGTCTTCCTGTAGGTTCGGACTGAACGGACATTACGGCGCAGCACCGGAAGCTAAGAGGGAACTGTGGCATCCGGTTGTCCAAACAGGGGAAACCGAACACCAAGCGTCATTGCATGAACACTGCGGTGATGCGCTGAAACTCCGCTTCGGAAGCGGCACTCGTCGGAGTAAGACGTGGCAACTGCAAAAAGTCTCGACCTCAAAATTTCGACCTCACCGAATGACGACCTCACTCAACCTCAAATTCACGCGTGAGGTTGAGGTCTGATTTGCTGACCTCACTCACAAAATTTCGAGCTGTCGCCGACATCACCTCAACCTCACCTCACGACGTGAGGTTGAGGTCGCGCTCATGAGGTTACCCACCTCTGGTCCTCTCTCGTTCGAGTTTCATTTGTTCACGTTCGTGAATCCCACAGTCGCTTAGCTGCCGTTCCGAAACGGTCGGTAAGTGTGGGCCGCGCCTGTACATCCGTCGTCGAGGTCACGGCGTGGACCTAGCGCGCTCAGGAAGCTTCGCAATCCCACGAACTTTAGACGACTCTTATAATTTGGAATGAACACCTAAACAATCAGCATACCCATTCACGACAGTTTTTCCCATATGCCCACCAAGCTTTGAAAAGTTCCGCACATAGGCGGCTACAAGGTAACTCAGTGCGAGCCCCTGTTTGATAGCGCATTTTATTGAAATCTGAAAGAAAAATATTCAAGACAATGTGGTCACAAAGCATCTTTGGTGCAGCTTAAGTGGGCGAGGCTTTTATTCGCTCCTGGAGGTTTGTAGAGACCTTTTATAAATCTTTCGCACAATGGAGCAAAGAGAATTCTTGATTTATTCACAAATGAAAATTGGGTCACTGACCAAGTCGAAAGATGAAAAAATGTGAACAAGGGCCCCGTATGGGACCCGAAACGTCATTTTTTCATCTTTCGACTTGGTCAGTGACCCAATTTTCATTTGTGAATAAATCATGCTTCGCCCTGACCAGACGGTGTTCCGTCGAACCTTGGACTAAAGAGAATTCTTGTTTCTTTGTTAGTTTTAGTCCACTTTGTAAATGCTGGGTAATTGTTTATTAAATTAAGATCGTGCTAGATTAACTTCAGTTTAAATTTATAGGTGTAATAGAAAATAAATGCTTTCTCAGTTGCGAAGAACCACATAGTCATGAAGAATCCTATAACAAAACGTGGGTAGACCGAAACGGTTTATGATGCGCTTCGTTACTAGCACAGAACTTAGTCCGCCTTGTCATATGACGCGGAGACAGTGCTATATATGTAGTACACTCTTTGCATCATTTCAGTCTCCTGTTCAATACGCATACGAATTCGACAGCGTTAAGGGTCCCGATAAGCGGCGACCTAGTCGTCGGCGCGTCAAGAAAAGCAGGTGGCCCACCTGCCACCTTGGTCACGTGACCCTGTGACGTCGTCGCAACCTGCCAACCATGGTAGATGGCAGTTAAATTAATGATCACTGGCGAGAGGCTGCTCGGGAAAAGCAATCTGGATCTCACAAGCACCACTGCGCCAGAAGTGGTACGAGGACTGCCTGGGATCCAAGAATGTAATGCACAGAATGACCAATTCCGCATATGTGGACACATTGGCAGAGACTAGGCGATAGGGAAGGGCTATTTCCGCGGGAGGGCTCTGTAATGATATCGAATTGAACACTTAAGGGTAGGTCAAGCTCTATGTGATGGTAAAAGAAAGAACACTGTCCGTGTGTGCGAATTGAAATGCAAAGAGGACCCCAGGCCGCTGAAGGGACACATTAACGCTATCGCGTCATACCGTCAAGGCGGAGATTGAGTACCCCCTCAAGTTTTTTCCAAGTTCTATTGTGCTGCCTTTCAGCGCTAATTGAAACAGCGTTCCGTACAGTGCGATGTAACCGTTCCGATTTCACTAATCACTCTCTCTTACCCCGCCATTGTCTTCATATATTGAGATTCATATTTGCTATACTGCTTTCTGTCTGTCAATTGCTGCGTATTGTTGTTGACCCATGGTCCAGGCCCAGCCAAGAGGCATGCCTCTGTGCCTCGCTCCGACGACGCAGCCAGCGCTTATACCAAGCACCTGCGAGTGAAGTCAGAACTGAATTAAAGCTAACTCAACGGCTGTTTTTTGCGTATAACGTCTACATGTGCAGTTTCCATCCTTCTTATCCTCTGAAGACGGCATTTAGGCGTGGTGTCCGCTTTCTTAGAGTGATCGAATCAGGGATCCCGTGTCGCAGAAAAGCCGCCGACGTCGCTGGCCGTGAGCGAAAAGTCCACCGAGAAGCAACCTGCGTGGCAGGTAGGACACATAGGTCACGTGATCTTGAGACATCATCACAACCCGCCCACCGGATTTTAAGCAAACTGCCCACCGTGGCAGCTAGCAGTTATATCATGACTGGTCTCGATAGGTTTCTTGGAGCTCAACCTGGGGTCACACGAGCAATACCGGTGGCAGCACATGTATCGCAGGGCGGTGGCGCATAATTTAACCGCTGCACCACTGCGCCAGGAGTGGTATGGCGACTCCCAGGAGTCTATGAATGTAAGCAGAGAATGACCAATTGTGCATAATACGGGCTTTAATACATTAACGCTACCGCGTCATGCCCTTAAGGCGGATCCTATGTGGCCCCTTTATTTTTTTTATTTTACAGAGGAGGATGGGGGGTGTTTCCGACACTGTTCGCTCGTTCCACTTTCGTCGCGATATGTTAGTGTGCTGCAAGCAGTATACTTAACAGGGTCCTAACCAATAATCTGGCATGTAGCATTGGAGTAACTCGGCTAAGCTCGGGTAAGTTCGGAGGGGCGTCACGCCAGCTGTAGCCAATAGGAGGGCGACCTTGAGGGTGACATTGCCTAAACCTAACACAGCAACACCCTATGCAGAGATAAAATCAATATTGCCGCTACTGGCTTTCGAACTCGCGGCGGCGCAAACAGATCAACTTCGCTGGCCACAGCACGAGAGCACTACGCTACCGACGCAGCCAATCACGCCTCGTGTTAAACTGCGACACACTCTCGCTGTAAACTGCATATCGTCGTCCTCATGAACTTCCATCCCAGGCGAGAACAGATCAGAACAGCTTAACCTCGATCAGAGCTTAACCTGAGTCTACTATCGTCGCCAGACGTGCCGACGACCCAGCAAAGCAAAACCATGAGCCAAGCAGGCTAAACACATACTTTCGCGCATCAAATCGGTTTAACTACGTTAAGACCCTACCCTTTTTTTTCTTCTTTATCCTTACGAGAATGTCAAAGTGTCAACGACCGGCAATGCAGGTCTGATTCCCAGCGTTCGATGCTGCCTGCCGGGCCTGCAGGACTACGACGTGTGCTTCAACATCTTCCTGGAGCGCGACTTGCCCCTGGTGGAGGCCTTCCTGCGCAACAGGGCGTTCGGATCCAGGGGCAGGGTGCTGGTGGAGCCTGGAGATCTGGCCACCATGTGCGAGTATGCATGCACACTTCACTTTAATTTCTCACTCAGCCGCGAGGCCCAAGGCTGTACCCGATGCGAAGGGTATATAGCTGCAGGCCACGAGTAGCAACATCGGCGTCAGCTTTTTACACACATGAGGCCCCGTAACCACTGAGGTGGCGGAAAATCACCTGAAGTGATCAAGTTATCAAAATTCGCAGAGTCTTAATGCGGTTGCTGTGGACCAGAGTAAATTGGAGAGTACTGACGGGTACTTCTGCTCTTCAGCGGTCTAAATTCGGCAGATGAGGGTATGATGTTGTTTAGGCTCTCATGCTTGTTTATGGCCAAGTACTTACTGTCAAGATTACTTAATATGTGTACGTGTACTTACCGGCCAGATTTAATGGATCTCCGAGAAAAACCTTCGGCTTGGTTTCTTTTAGAAATCAGAAATGTTTTGTTGTCATTTCATGGTTTTTACATTACAAAATTTATAAAGGAGGGACCCAAGAACTTGGCGCAGGAGATGTATGAGGGGTCCGTTAGTTCAACAAATTGAATACATCAGAGATAATCTTTAAACACACAAAATGAGCATGAAAAAGAGTAAACAAGAACAAAGAACAGTAACCGAACCGAAAACCGAAGAACCGAAAAATTCGTTCAATTTGGTATAGTTCTTGTTATTCTACTTAGAGTTCAAGTGCTCAAATCGCTTGTTTGCATGAATGAAACGGCATAATTGACCTTAGAGTTTTTGCTAGCATTGTATTTATTAAGTCTTAACAAGTATCGATCGCTGTAATTGCATGAATATAAGATTATACAGATCACAAAGAAGGAGCCTCTGATTCAAATTAGGGAACTTTTCGTTTAGGAATGATATTTCTCTTTATCTGATTTTCTTTTTTGTTTTCGAGCAGTGGAATAACGCATGTATTTTTTCATATTTCGAGCGGCTAATTATGTGCTCCATTGCACTGTACCGCCCCAGCTGTAACGCTATCAAGGAGGTGCTTGTATTTTTTAAAACTCTATAGCACCAGATATTCTGCAGGGCCATAAATATGTTTACGACAGTAGGAAACCTCAATCTAGCTACTCTCACGTCACACGCCGCTAGGTAAGAATATTGTGCCGCGTAATTAATATACAATGTAGAAATCGCATGCCTCCACAGGACGGCGCATTGTGTCATGTTGCTGTGTTTCTACCGGTGAGGTTCGCCAAGTCTTGCCCAAGTTAGAGAAAACTAATGCTTGCGAATACACTCCAAAATATTCGTATTATCACGAATATTCATGTATTTTCGGATATTTGAAATACACCCAGGAGACAGCTTTCGAGTCTAACTCGAATATTCAATATAAAATATTCGATAATTATTCTAAGTCTTCAAATAAATCAAAACCTAGTTTAGGCTAGTTGGTCCATGCTACAAGGTCAGATATTCGCGCACCCCTAATTACCCCGTCTTCGGCGTCGAGGCAACACGCTAATTTTCTTTCTTTTTTTTTTTTTTTTGCCGGCAAAGACACGCCTTTCACTAGTGCGGCGAAGATGGCGCCTCGTTGACGCGGCTCTCTTCACGTCTCAGTCACCCGTCCGATACGCGAAACACTCTCGGCACCCAGCAGCTCAGAAGCAAAAAGAAAAGATCTGGTAGACCGCGTCGGGTGGATGAGATGCTTAGGAGTCAGTGTGACTGACACGGCATCCATGAGACATACGCAGAGAGAGAGAGAGAGAGAGAGAGAGAGAGAGAGAAATGGAAGGCGAGATGCGCGCGACGTCAGAAGTTTCAGAGCCAGTGCAGTCACCGGAGCTCGAAGAAAGGAAAGAAAGAAATAAACGAAGGGAGAAATAAAAATAGAAGAAGAGGCGAAAAAGGAATGACGAAAGTCTCGTCGCGCGCTGTCTCCGTCGCAGACAGACGAGAAGCAGCAGCTCGCGCCACTCTGCTTATCGCTCGGGTGCTTTCTATGTTGCCAGTTCTCGCCGTACGCCTCCCCGGCTCTGAGTTGGGCCGCTTGCTGGCACCGTGGAGTGGCAATGCATGACGGCATTGCCGCTTAATTTACTGGCGGCGGAGTCACGCACGGCTCTGTGCGAAGACCTCTCTTTTCAGCCATCCTCGGCGCTGTCAGTGGAATAGCTGGAAATTCTTTTCGGGAGCGGGACAGCAGGGGTGGGGGTCTCTTGGAAGGAAGGGTCTTGCGAAGAGAAATTTTTGTTTGCCTAGGGGGTACAGACGGACCACGATTCGGGGAGAAGGGGACGGAGCGAAGGGCGGAGGTTCAGCCATGGTTAGGCAGCCCAGCCATGAGCTGTACCCAGTGACCCGATTTTCATTGTTTGTTCGTTTTTTTTTTCAGCTTCAAGGCGCCGGGCGTGCCTTGCAGGGCGCTTCTTTCGAATAAACGCCAGCTAGGCTCCGCAGGCATCTCAGGTCGAAGGAAAGTCTTTTCAGCTGCAGCTCGGCAAGTTGCGAGCCGCGGAGTACAAGGCACTAGTGATCCGCGAAGTGGCGCTAGTGACTATGCCATTACAGTGGCACGTAATTAATTACGGCGCATCTGTTGTCTGCTAATGTTGTGACAATGAACAGAAATGCATAATGGTTAGGATGTAGTAACACCTTTTCTCGTGCTGCCAGCGGCTGGGTATTTTTCTAGTGATCAGTTAGCGCCTCAGAGCAGACAGATCGCAGTTTTGTTGTTTGATCCAGAGCGTGAATGTCAAGGCAGTGAGCCAGCTTTCACGTCAAGGTCACGGGCAAAGGCGCAGAAAACACGTGACATTCTGCGCTTCTACATGCCGACAGGATATGTAAGGTGACGCGATTCCAAAAAGAAAGTATATAGGTCCACTACTGTTTCGCGTGAGTGTTACACCTGCAGAAGAAAGTCACACCCCTAACACCCAAGTCGAGTTACCTTCAGAGTCAATGGAGCATGGTAAAAATCTTCAGGCGCTTAACGTTGACGGCCCTGCTGGTGTGAGCTGCACTGATTGGGAGCTTGCGACATGCGCAGCGGCTTTGGCGAGCTGCTGGAGTGCTACGCCTTCCACTACCTGAACTGCGCCGACCTGGGTGGGGTGCGGCGCGAGTACTTCGAGCGGCTCATCAAGGCCATGGTCTCCTCTTTCCAGCTGCTCTGCGCCACCGACAGAACCATGCTGCAGAGTAAGGCCACGCCTCCCCGTTATCGCACACTGCCCTAGAGGCACGCATTCGGGCCTGGGTCGTCGGACGAGAGCTCGCGAATTTCTAACTGACCCGGACAAATCCTCATTGCTCTCTTTCGCGGCCGTCGACATAAGTTCAGTGCACTGAGGCTTCGCGATATTTTGCTCGTTTAGACGGCGACGGCACCGACACATTATTGGCTGGGTTAGGCTTAGGTTTTGTTTAGGGATAGGTTAGTATTGAGGTTATGTTAAGGTTGAGGTCACGTTTCAGGTTAGAATTGATCAGGTTTATAGATTTAAAGCGAGCTTTTAAATGCACGCGGTAACAATTCACGGAAGGAAGCCCTGACTCTTGCCTGCAGGCTCATGCATTATATAGGTGAGCGAAGAAATAGGCAAAAAAATTAGAGTGGGGGTTAGACTTAAAATCGGAAAAGTACTGTAAACTCTTATGAACTCACGTGGTAGATAAAAGGACATTGGTATGCTTTTCTCCGGTTCTGTAGAGACGTGCCGGCTTCGGTGTGGTAAGCTTTCATTCGGGATCACGAGAGAAGGCGGAGAGCTTCCTTTGGATCAATTCATAATTGGCGAGCTCTTGTCAGACTCGATCGTGGGCCTGCGCATATGAGCCACTGGAGTTGATTGATTGTTTTTTCCTATTTCATAGAGAATCATAGAGACTGATTTCATAGAGCATGGCGGAAGGTAAATGCTAAGCAAGATTCGCCGTGGAAATATTGGCAGTGGCCACATCGCTGATTATCCAAGAAACAACAGTGAAGATAAAAAACAAACACGAATTTACCGCTCCACTATAGCTTACCGAGTCCGTATTCTACGTCCTTTTTTATTTTCCAGTATTCCCGCGCGCTCGAACGCGGAACACCTAACGAGTAAGCTGCGCGCGCGTGTCTCCGCAGATCTCTTCTACGACGGCCACTGCATCGGCTCCGTGTCTGACGGCGCGGGCGACTGCCGCACGGCGAACTTTAACCTCGCGACGGCGTGGAAGCGGATCTTCCGTTTCCGGGCCACGCAGCGCGACTGCAGTGACCTGGTGCGCCACACGCGGTGCCTGGTGCGGGCGCTCAGCTCTTCAGCATGCCGACCGGAGGCCACCACGGCCTACAACACGACGGCCATCGACTTCCTCTTCGTATTCTGCCAGCAAGACTTCTCGTCCACGAGCGCTGCCTCTCCGGGTGGACGCTGCTCTTCTCACGTGGCGACTAGTGCCGTCGCCCTGCTAGTCAGCACCCTCGCCGTATACAGACTCTCGCGCTAGAAGTGCTTGGTGGAGAGGAACGGGACGTCTGGTTCTTTTTTCAGAACATACGTGTAAATACTGCCTCTCCTTTGTGCAGGCATTTCTTAGAGTGTAGATATATAAAATGTGTGACTGCAAGTCCCCAAGGTGGTCTGTCACATTTGTGACCGTCTTCTGTATAGGTTATGTATAAATGACCATCTGTGTTTTACAATTCGTGTTCTTTTTCCCCCTTTGAATACACAAGCATGGAAAACTGCTAGAATAAAGAAAAACAAAAATATGACGAGAGAATACAATCTCAAAACTCTATGTCCCAGGCCCTCGCGAGCCTGAAACTACGTTCCTAAAACTTGGCCTGTATTCCCAGTTTGTTTTTGTGTGTGTGGAAGTGCGTTGTAACTCACAACACGTTTATCGGCGAGTGATCAACCGGTTTTTTCGGTAAGTACACCGTCTTAGACGCCGAGAATGGGGCATGGGTGAGGATCGCATGCTCTGAAAAACCAGACAGTCCTGCAGTGGGCGTAGTCAGGCTGATGATGATTACGATGGAGTTTAACGCCCCAGAGCGGCGCATGGATATGACGGACATCGTAGTGGAGGGTCTTAACGCGATCGCGTTACGGAGCTCGTGTCGAAGGAAATCCACCGTTGGCGTCGCTGACGGCGAGCGAAAAATGCACGAAAAATGATGGTCGATTTGCGTAGTTAAACCAAATGCGAATTAGGTGCGGCAGCAGTCCGGTTTTTCACTTCGGCTCCGGTGTTCAGATCCAGTGTTCACGGATGGTAGTTGTTCGGATAACGATAGTGGGTTAATGTCCATATATGCAGAATCGGTCATCCTCTGCATTCAGAGACCCCTGGGAGTCTTCCTAGCACTCCTGGGACCGTGGTGCAGCGGTCAAGCGATGCGCTACTCCTCCTCTATGGCAGGTGCTGCCATCGGGAGGACTTGGGTTGCTTGGGTTGGGCTGCAATCAAGGTTGCTCTCTGCGAGCAACCTCTCAAGATTAATTGAGCTGCCGCCTGACACAGTGGGCAGGCTGCTCACGCTCTCCTGCCCACCACTCGGTTGGCAGATGACCTTGTGGCGTCATCACAACCTGCCCACTGGATTGTGAGCTAACGGCGCGCCGTGGCAGGTGGTAGTTAAATTAATGATTGGTCGATAGATCTTGTTCGGCAAGAGCAATCTGGGTCGCACAAGCCCCACCCGTCGCAGCACCTGCCATCGCAGGGCAGTGGCGCATGGTTTCACCGCTGCACCACTGCGTTGGGAGCGGTGTGAGGACTCCCAGGGATCCATGAATGTTGAGAATGAGCAATTCTGTAGGTCCTTAACTCATTACGCTTTAAGGCTGGAAATTGTTTACTGTGTGCAGCCCAGTGACATAACCACTGACCCACCGCGGCGAAGGTTTAGGTCGAGAAAATAGGAGTTGGTTGCGGCGTTTAGAGCATGGAAGGCTGTTGGGGTAATACGTACATGTCTTACCCGAGAAGAAAAAAATTGGCGGTGGTTTAACTCTGGTTAAACCTGGAGTGACGCGATAGCTACAGCTGGCCGAGTGGAACTTGCTCAGTTGAATTGCAAAGTCAGTCTTTGGCCGCTCCGTTTCGCTGGGCGTTCCTTCTTAATCTTCGTCCCACTTGACACGGCGCATGCGCACAGCTGTGGCAGGTCAGTTTCGCTAGGTTTCGCCGGCGCGCAGCGCCGCCGGCAGCAGCAGCTGCTCCGCACCACGTGACCAATCAGGTGACGAACCAGTGATCAGCACGGCGCCGCTCCGCCGGCAGCTGTTCCGCACCACGTGACCAACCACGTGACAGCGTGGCGGCGCCGCCAGGCTGAAGGCTCGAAATGCTACCGTAATGTAGCTATCGCTAGAAAACATACACATAGTCGGGAGGAGCGATCACATTTTATGAAAGTGGCTAGGATACAGTTGCCGTAGATGGTACAGAGCAGGCGTAAATGGAGTGTCAAAGGAGGGGCCTTGCAGCCAAACGTAACACCCTAACGTAAATTTCATGATGATAATTATACCTAGCAGATGTGAGCTGCTCAAAACCTGATGAGGAATCTAAAAATATCTGGGTCATGTTATGCCGCCTGGTGTCCAGATAACAACAACGCAAAGGCTCTGTTGCTTTACCTATTCAGTTACGAAGTAAGGGCTCCGAACATGTATGTGTGGAACTCTGTCGGTGTCCGGGACGAGTTCAGTGATAATTAAACAGCTATTCGCGACTGAATTTCGTTTTGTGGCTCTCTTACAATGCCTTTGCAAGTGGAGCAAGAACTGAGCTTAATTGTTGGCACTTTTTGATAACATGGACACTGAGCGGAAAGCTCATTCTTGCTCGCTACGCTAGGTCTAACGTCATTCACGCGAGCGTTTCAGTATATGAACGCCCCGCTTACGCGTCTCAGGCAAAATTGATGAGGCACCCATCTGTCATTGCAAGTTCCTGCCTTTGAGCTCTGTATTGTTTGAAACCTTCCAAAGCCGCACGTTATATTTTGTGCGGGGTCTCAAGGTTGCGCACAAGCCCACAAACACTGTTGCGCTTTGCCAACCTGTTCCCAAAGACCGGCCGCCGAGAGAAAGAGCCCGAGGCATTGTCTACAAAATTCCATGCGCCGACTGCGACGCAAGCTACATCGGCGAAACCAAAAATTTCTAAGAAAGAATTCGGCAACATAAAAACGACGTCGGCAAATTCGCAAAGAGCGCAATCCAGTAGCCGAACATTCCGAGGGCTCCGACCATAGAAACAACTTCGAGGAAACCCGCATTTTCTGAACCGATACAAATTACCACAACGGGTTCCTCCTGGAATCCTGGCATATCCGAACCACCCCGAACAACAACAACCGCACAAAAGGAAACCTGCCCCCAGTACATGCCCAGGGACTTCGCTCTTCAACTCAACGGAAAAAAGTCACCGTTCACCACCTCCCTGCAGTGCGCCAGCGTGCAGTGCGCCACCTAACCCCCCCCCCCCCCCCCCTTCGTACTTAAAAGACGCTAGCTACTGCCATCAGTCACCCCTGATGAAGGAGCCGAGTCGGCTTCGAAACGGGTTAAAGTTAAAATTCTTGGTTGGAGATGTGCAGTTCATTATAATTCCTCGATGTTGTTTGTGAGGACAGTGGCGACTGTTGTTGTTTCATCGTCCTGGTTTACAGCACAGCGGCTATCACGTGGCCCTTCCTCTCCTCATGCTTTGCCGGGTCCACGTTGGCTGCCTCCCTTTGGCCACCGTAATATTTATGGAGAGCTTTAGCTCTAGCCAGTCTTCTAGCTTCACGTCTCGTGGCGTTCATATTTTCTGGAAGAGGCTTAACTTGAAGCATCGCGTAAATATTCTTAGGTATTCGATGCTTCTCGGATTTTTCGGTAACATAGCCAATTTTGAGTTTTCTAATGATTGTTTTGCCGGTTTTAGAGTTAGCGAGTCTCTTCAACTGGGAGATTTTGTGAGTCTCAATCAGTTCCTTTATGGTGTTGTGTATTCCTAACCCCAACAACTTATCCGTAGGCGCAATTGCGGGTAGGCATAGCGCGAATTTGCATGCCTGCCTAATCAGGGTGTTAATTTTCTGTTTCAGTCCGGTCCAGATTTAAATACGGTGCCATATATACAATCCTACTCAGGACGAAGGCCTGAACAAGTCTCCTGGTGTCTTCCTCTCTCACTCCTCTGTGTTTATTGGTGATTCTTCTAACTAACGTGCTGAATTGACCTACGCAAGAGGCCATTTTCTTGATGGCTGTGGCGTTTTTAGCATTACTCTGAATGTAGAGTCCAAGTATTTTAAGTTCCTTGACCTCCGGAATTTTGTTTTGGCCCAGAAATATCTCAGTGGGTGGGTGTTCTTTAATTCTCGGTTGCCTTATTGTTAGAAGTTCCGACCAGGAGCATATTCTACTCGTAAGTATTTGAATAAATAAAACGCAGTTATTCTTGCTTACAATATAATTTTAAAGACTTGGCCGCATTCACTACGGATTTTTCACCCGATTGTGGTGCGACTTGCCCTGCGTGACAAATATAGCGATACGCCGCTATCGACTCAGGTGTACTAGGGCCCTAAATAAGTTTTTAACAGCATCCTTGTATAGCACCTGAGATAAAGGCAGTGACTCTAGCCTGCGTTATTTAGACTCACTGGCGTAATAGTATACACGGTGTAGTGATTTCATCTCTCTTTAAGAGTTGGAGATTCATGAAACCTTTAAAACAAGAATTAAGCCGCTGGACGTCAAAGTAAACTAATTGCTAATGACGCAGTTTCAGTAAATACAATTGTGTTTTGAGTGTTTTCTGCGTCAGAAATGAAGCGCATGAAACCCGATATGTTCGCAGTACGAGCAAGCGTTTTGAACGTCCCGCGCTAGGCGAACCTATCCGCCAAAGCCGCAGTCTTGCCGGGTCGTGCACTCTTCCCCCAAAGCAAGGCAGCGCTCGTCCGCGTCTCACATTTGCCGCGGTGGTTTAGGTTTAGGTTTATGGGTTTTTTTTTTCTTTATTCAAGAGTTACCCCGCATTTGCCCGAAGGGGGTTACAGATTGGCAAAAAATACATCTTCACTTGCAGAGCACACTTGCTCCTCGGAAAGCCGGTTCCACTGTTGCACTGTTTTAACAAAAAATGAATTTGCAAACAAGTTCGTCCTGGTACGGTACTCTCTAATTTTACGGGAATGGTCATGTCGTTGAGAAACGTAAAAGGGCTGTTTTAAGTAATTTTCAAAATCAATCCCCGTTTTTCCGTGAACTATTAAGTACAGCAATTTTAGCCTCAATTTTCTTCTACGGGAAGCGAGTGGTTCCCATTGCAATTCTTTTTTCATTGCTGTACAACTATCCCTTCGCCCGTACCTGCCCAAGACGAACTTTGCTGCTCTGTTATGAATTTTTTCGAGTTTTTCAATTAACACCCGATGTGCAGGGTCCCATACAATACAGGCATATTCAATGATAGGTCGAACACAAGAGAGAAAAGCAGTTTTCTTGAGGTTTGGCTGCGAAGACCTTAAACTCCGCTGTATGAAATCTAGTGCCCTACCGGCTTTGGTAACCACATGATCCACGTGAGCATTCCAGGAACAGTCATCCGTTAGTATAACACCTAAGTATCTGTAAGTACATTTCTGTGTGATCAATTCATTACTTATGCGATACTGAGCTTGGACTTTGATTTTTTTTTCGTGAAAAACAAAAATGAGCGCATTTCTCCGTATTCAAAGACATTTTCTATTTCAGACACCAATCGTGGATAAGTGTTAAGTCAGTTTGGAGTTGAACGACGTCATTGGCATTGTTAATTTTCCTGTACAAAACGCAGTCATCTGCAAACAGACGTATACTTGAGGAGATACCGAGTGAAATATCATTTATATAGATTAAGAACAGGAGTGGCCCCAGGACCGACCCCTGTGGGACCCCTGATAACGTCCCAAGGCGACTCAGGCTATGAGGGACGCGTGAAGGGCTCCGGAAATTTCGACCACCTGCGGTCCTTTAACGTGCATTGACATCGCACAGTACACTGACCTCTAGAATTTCACCTCCATCGAAATTCGATCGCCTAGGCCGGGATCGAACTCGCGTCTATCGGGTCAGCAGCCGAGCGCTATAACCACTGAGCCACCGCGGCGGCACGGTGATTCAGTGGTTAAGGCCTTCGGATACTGAGCCGGAGAACCCGGCCGCGGCGGCCGAGTTTCGATGGAGATGAAATGTAAAAGGCGCCCGAGTGGTTTGTGATGTCGCTGCCCGTTAAAGACTCCCAGGCGGTCGAAATTATTCCGGAGCCCTCCACTACGGCACCTCTCTCTTTATCTCTCCTTCTTTCACCCTAACCGTCCTTCCAAGGAAGCAAAAGATTACAGTCACTGACCAAGTCAAAGTAATAACAAATTGACGTTTCGCCAAATATTTTCGCCGTATTTTCGCCAAATATAACTTGCGCATCGGACACGTGCCTTCCAGCAAACTTCGAAGTATGCTGGTGAATGTCAAGGACCCCCTGCCAGATAACCGCTTTCCCGGCGTTGTCTACCGAATCCCATGCGGTGATTGTAACCACGTTTACATAGGCGAAACGGGAAAGTTCCCCAGAAGATTGAAAGAACATCAGCGCGATGTTGATAACCACAAAGTGGCTTCCAATGCGATTGCCGAGCACGCGCACGAAAAAACGCAGCCCGCGGCTGTTGTTTGATGTTACTGTAAGCTTGCGCAAACTGCTATTGTTGGGGGGTGATATCGAAGCCAATCCTGGACCGGACACAGCTCAGATACTTACGCAGCTTCAAGAAATTGCCTCTGACATAAAAGAAATAAAGGAGAAGCGGCTGGCGGACATAGACAATAAACTCGATGCTCTTGCTAGACTAGAGAAACAGGTCACTTCCTGCCAGGAGCAGGTCGCTCAGATGAGCGAAGTCATAGAACGGTTAGAGGAAAGAATAGACGACTTGGACAACCGAAGCAGAAGATGTAATTTAATTGTCTATGGCCTATCGGAGAGTGAGGAAGAGACCAAGGAAACACTCAGAGAAAGGGTAAATAAAGATATTGTCCAGGATAAACTAGATCTCGACGCAGTGGCCATCGAGCGTATCCACCGTTTGGGGCAGCCTGCTGGAAACAAAATTAGACCTGTTATTATGAAGCTTTTAGACTACAGAGAGAAAGAATCAATACTGAAACGAGGCTTCAAGCTTAAAAATTCCGATCTGTCCATTGGCGAAGATTTCTCGCGGAAAATTAGAGATATTCGGAAAAAGTTGTGGGACAGCGCGAAGCCTAACCGGGACAATGGCGACAAAGTGTCCCTTTCCTTTAATAAATTGTACATTAATGGTCAAGCATTTGTCTGGGACAGTGAAAACGCAGTGAAAGTGCCGTTTGGGAAAAAAAACGACAAAGCAACTACCCGAGAAAGCCAAAACGACAACGTCTCCAGCCCCCGAATGACGCGTCGAAGAGCAAATTCAAAAAAATAAAATTATTGAACATAAATGCCAGAAGTGTAGTGAATAAAGTAGAGCAACTCGAAATTGTCCTCATTGACCAAGATCCAGATATTGTGGCTGTCACAGAAACGTGGCTCTCGAGTGATATTGGTAGTCAAGAAATCTTCCCTCCGAACTACTCAGTGATACGTAAAGATAGGCTTTCCCGGGGTGGTGGCGTTGCGTTATTGATAAAGAACCACTTTTCCTTTATCCCTCTGCCGGACATCCCGGGAGCAGAGGCAATGTTTTGCAAGATTCTATGTGATGGCGTCAGCATTGTCGTGGGATGTGTTTATCGGAGCCCCTCTTCCGGACATGATTGCTTGAGTGCTGTACACGATTATATGCAAGAGCACGTACGGAACTCTAGACTAATCATCATGGGCGATTTTAACCTTCCGGATATTGACTGGGGTACCTTGCACCATACTGATCCGGCCTCAGATGCACTCATTGATTTAATGCTGAATTTTAATCTATATCAAACAGTCTCCCGTCCAACTCGCATACTAGGCACAGCAAAAAGCATTCTCGATCTAATACTAGTAAGCGAGAACTTCCCAACACACCAGACTAAGCTTGACATAATCGACGGAATTTCTGATCACAGTATACCAGTCTGCGAGTTACCACTCAATATTCTAATAACAACCCGCTCCTCCCAATCGACAGTAAGTAATTTTAATAGAGCCGACGACGCTAGTATAACAACACATCTTGCACACGAGTTTCAGATGTTAACCGAAGCAGCATCTGAAGCAAGCTCAGATGTAAACTCCCTCTGGCTCCAGTTCAAGGAAATCATTTTTTTCTGTATATGCAGATATGTCCCCTCAAAAAACAAGCGCGTTGAAACAAAGAACCCGTGGATCACGCGAGAGGTCATTCATGCAAAACGCAAAGTGAAAAGGCTGCGTCGCTCTATTAAGTCCAAAGGTACTAACCCCGACAGAACACAAAAATTAGCCAGTGCAGTTGAAATCTTCAAGGATAAAATGATGAAATCAAAGGAATACTACTTTAGTGTTACGCTGCCTGACTTCCTTACTTATAGCCCACACAGGTTCTGGAACCACTTCCGCAATAGAAACACAGCAGGACACGAACAGACACCAGAGGAAAACAGTGCGAAGGCTAATTACTTTAATGACTTTTTTCAGTCCGTATTTACCACCGATAATGGCGTTATTCCCCTGATGGCAACCACCCGAACTTCAGATATCAGAGAAATAAACATAACTGATGACGGAATTTTCAATCTTCTCTTGAACATCGATACGAAGAAAGCCAGCGGGCCTGATAACATACCCAATGCATTTTTGAAAAGATACGCCGAATGGTGCAGCAAATATCTCGGCATAATATTCCGCAAATCACTTGCTGTGTCAAAACTACCGAATGACTGGAAGCTGGCGAAAATCATTCCGATCCATAAAGGAGGAGATATCAGTAGTGCATCAAACTTCAGGCCCATTTCACTGACTAGCACAGCATGTAAAGTTTTCGAACACATAATCTCAAAACATCTAACAGATTTTCTAGAGCATAATAAGTTGATATCACCTGACCAGCATGGTTTCCGCCGAGGGCTGTCGACTATCACTCAGTTAATCGAAGTCGTTCATGACTTGGCCCTCAGCATTGATACCTGCAGTCAAACTGATATATTACTACTAGATTTTTCCAAAGCGTTTGATTGCGTGTGCCATAACAAACTAATCGCAAAGCTGCAGTGCATGATCGGGCGGGGGGAAGTTCTGGGTTGGATCAAAGAGTTTCTATCTAACCGTTCTCAATTTGTAATCTTTCAAAATATGCCTTCTAAAATAACCGCGGTCACTTCGGGAGTTCCGCAAGGCTCCGTTCTTGGCCCACTTCTCTTCCTTATCTATATTAACGATATAACCACTCAGATTAAATGTAACATTAAGCTATTTGCAGACGACTGCATCATCTACAGGAAAATAGAAAGTCCGGAAGACCACATTGCGCTTTCCCAGTCACTTGACGCTGTGGTGGATTGGTGTGATAGATGGCAGATGACCGTCAATTCTAAAAAATCAGTGTGCATGACAGTAACCAGGAAAAAAGTATCCTCATCTTTCCCTTACAGCATTCACGGTACGCCACTCATGAAAGTCTCCCAGCATAAGTATCTTGGTGTTACACTAACCGCTGACTTTAGATGGGACGTACACATCGCTAATGTAACATCGGCAGCCTTACGAAAACTGTTTTTTTTTGAGAAGATGCATCCGACTCGCACCAGCATCTACTAAACTCCTAGCATACAAAACTTTCATAAGACCTATTTTAGAGTACGCTCACACTGTTTGGTTTCCGCAAACAACCACTAACATAGCAAAACTAGAAAAAATACAAAGAAAGGCACTACGGTTCATCCATAACAAATATAAGCGTACTGACTCCCCATCGAACCTTGCAGCTATTTCAGGACTCCCGACGCTATCAATGAGAGCAAAGCACGCACGTTTAAAATTTTTGTACCAACTGTTGCATAACGATTATAACATCAATGTGTCAAAATATATTTGCCCGTCCCAGACTCGACCGACACGACACAAACATGCGCTCACTCTAACTGATTATTCCTATCGCACAGATGCACTTAAACATTCATTTTTTCCTGTAGCCATCCGAGAATGGAACAAACTGGATGCCTCGATTACTCATGCGCCGACCTTAACAACGTTCGCTACAAGGCTCGAGGCCGGTATTGCCGCAGAGTAACGCTCTCAGTGATACACATGGGTCTCTGGGTATTGATAATCCGTTTCACATCCGTTCTTTCTTGTCGTCTTAATCAGTGCATCACCCCTTGCGTAGTCATAGTTTGTTTTCCTGGGTTCAATTGTCCGCTATCCTTCAGTATTATTATTGTTTCCAACATATACTTATCTTGTCTTGAGCGCCAAGGTTTTTTTTTTTTTTTTCGCTTCTACGTGCATGTTGTTCACTGTTAGCCGTGTTTGATCACTTCATATGGTAACCTTGTCTGGAGCCGATTGTACATAGTTTGTCCTCAAGTAGGCAAATGAACCACTGTTCTACCAGATTTATCTTTGCATGTGTCCTTGCCGCATTTTGAAATTTCCTTGTGTTGTGTGATGTAGTTCTTGCCTCATTGTAACTGTTGTGTATGCCCACCTGCTAGGGCCCCGTAAAGGGGCCTGCAGTATTGAAAATAAAATAAATAAAAAATAAATGATATCGCCTGGGACAACGCCGCAATTCTTTCCAAAGAGCGGAACCTGACGGCACGGCTTTTGCTTGAGTCATCATTCATCCAGACGACACCTGATACTATGAACCGGAAGGAAGGGACGATGCCACCCGTGTACATACAGTCATTACGTCATATTCTGGGTATTTAAGTTTCGACCACTGCCATTTTAGCCTCATTGTGAAGAAGGAACCCGTACGGGTTCCGAAACGTCAATTTGTTATTACTTTGACTTGGTCAGTGACTGTAATCTTTTGCTTCTACTAATGCCTGACCAGACGAGCTTTCGTCGAACCCTTGACTACGTCCTTCCAAGGATACAGCCTTTAATTTTTGTAACATATCCAGTCGCTGTGTTCTGGAGTCTCCCGCATTGTATCTCTTCGCAGGCAGAACGCTTCGTCGCTGTATAAAGTTCACAGAGAAACTATATATTTTAATAAAACATCCGATTTGAGATTTCATTGAAAAAAAAAAAGTTTTTTTGAGGAAAGGAAATGGCGCAGTGTCTCACATCTCGGCGGACACCCGTACCATGCCGTAAGGGAGGGAAAGAAGGTGGGATGGATGGAAAACTTTATTTGGTCCTGCAAGTAGTGATAATTAACCACTAACCTGGCCGCTCCCACGTCGGGACCGGAAGGCCAAGCCTCACGGCCACGTCGTGAGCCTGCTGGAGAGCCCAGAATTGTTCATCCAGGTCCGAGCTGCGAAGTGCAGCCTCCCACCTGGACGAGTGAGAGAAGAAATAGGGAAAAGATGCCGTAATGAAGGGCTCCAGAATAATTTCGACCACTTGCTGGGGTCTTTAACGTGCACTGACATCGCACAACACACGGGCGCCTTTCGCCTCCATTGAAACGAAGCTGCCGCGGTCGGGTTCGAACCCAGGTACTCCGGCTCAGTAGCCGAGCGCCCTAGGTTCCCCGGATTTTATTGACGGTCTAGTACTTTGCAACTGGAGTTTTTCATGTACATCCCTAGCGCTTTGAAAGAAAGCTTGAGAGACGCATAGTCCAGCAATTCATGCTTTTTTTTTTCAGTTTCGCTTTCGTGAATGGTCTGGTTTTCCTTCCTTTATAATTCTAGTCCGTCAATACGTGTCAGGACGTGTCTTGTCTGACACTATAGTAAGTCATAGAGCTACTATTACAAACCCTTCAGTGCAATGAAGTACTCCTTCGGAATTAATTACTGTAATGAAGGCCAATGAGTTCTGGGTGCGTGTACTAAATATATAGATTCTTCTGGTAGAGAACTCTCTTAGCAAAAAGGACTTAAAAACTTTAACTGATATTTTGGGGATCTTTTCGCGGGATCTTTCGAGTCCCCTTATCCAAGGCACAACATGAGCTCAGTGACGACAGATCAGAAACGAAAATGAAACCAAAACTTTTTTCCTCTTGTGACATCACTGAGCACCATAGAGCTGCACCTACCAACCAGTAGCTTTCTACTCGTTGTTTCTATGCTTATTGTTTTGCATGGAAGAAGTGTGTGCCATGGTGTGTACGTACGTCATGTTTCACAGACATCAGTTCTTAAACACCTGCGAAAGCAGTGTCTTCAAGTGCTCACAAAAAACAAAATTATAAAAACAGTTTCGGTTTCTTTTTCACCTTCTTTTTTTTTATTCTCAAGTAATAATACTTGCCGGCTTTTATAGAGTGTTGCGAAAGATTTTTTGCGTATAATAGTATTAACAACGCAAGATCTGCAGTTTTACCGGCTTTACTTCAGTTTCCTCACGAGGGGGCCACACAGCTGGAAAGGCCTTCGCACTCGCCAAATAGCAACCGCGTTAAAAAATAGTCTTCATGTTAAAACTATTTTTGATTTTTCAGGGTACAAACTCTCCTAAGAAAACAAGTAAATAATTTCCTCACCTTTTAAAACATTAGTGTTTTTTCTGTACTCATCAAAAATATAGATGCTAAAGAGACAGTGTGTCGCTCCGCGTTCCCCCAAGTTAGGCCTATGCAGCCTCTGCGCTGTGTTTTTGGACCGAAGGTGTTGGAGACAAATTTGCCCCAAAATTCCTGACTGTGACACTAACACCATTGATGTGGTCATGATAGAGCAGTAGGGAACTCCTAGAAAGATTTTTAAGGAACACCAAGATTAGAGGCAATATGTTTATATCAGTGAAAATTCTCCAGGGCGAAGAATGCACAATAGAGGTAAGTAGGAGACGCAATAACTTGCGACTGATTTTGTGATTTTGGCTACGCTTATTTACCGCACGTATTGCATGGAGTGCGAGTGGCGTTTGGTTTTGTTGAAGCAAATACTGGTGTGGTAGACGTGAACGTATGACGCGGCGTAAGCAACAACCTACTCTGGTTACGCTCCCGGTAGCGTCAGCAATCTTTTGGCTTGATTTGGTGGTCCCCCTCCGTTCCTCGAGACTATATTATTGCGCTTGGTGTGCGTGCATTTGTAACGTTGTTTGGGAACCTTTGTGGTGCTTTTTGCTAAGCGTGGAACTTCTCTTTTCTTCAGGTATCGGCCAGTTCTTCAATCAGCGCGGTGAAACACCTTGTTGCAGAACAATTACAAATTCCCGTAGACCAGCAGCGCCTTGTGTTCAGAGGCAAGACACTCTCAGGTTTGTGTGACGCGTCTGGTTACGTGTACGGGCATTATGTATATTTTCTGCACTTGTCATTTTGTGCTGCTGTAATCAGAGGCCAAAGGTTACTTTTGGTAGTAGCATGAATTATAATAGTTTATTATTTTTTTGTAAGGCGCGCTCTCTCAGGCCACATCTTTGGTGATGAAATGGCAGCCGTTTGCTTTTTTTCTTGCTTATTGCTGTCATTGTGTTCCTTTGCTATTTAGGGTCATATTTCGTGCCGAAGTTATACGCTAAAGCAATGCAGCTGTGGATGTACATATTATTTAGTGTGCCGCCTGCAAGCATTGTTCTTGTGCTTGCCTGCACTTGAAGTTCATGGACCTGATAGATCATTTTGTGGCTGGCCTTGTGCAGATAGCCTATCTCTTGGGGACTACAACATCGTGGAAGGAAATAGGCTGCATCTCTTTGTCCTCAAGGCAGCTGACAGTGCCACAGTTGTGTGGGACCAAATGCGCAAGTTCTTGCTGTCCCAGTTTTCCCATGAGGATGCCGAGAAAGTGCTAGAAGAATATAAGAAGGCAAGTATATCCTTGGGCATCTCTTTGTCAAATCACTTTGAATGCCGGTAAATTACATCCATATGCTGCCTTTTTTTTTTCATTTCGATATTTTGGTAGTCTGAAAAGCATTATCACATGAAGCACAGAAGCCTATTGATGGCTTGCACTGTCACACTGGCCACTGTGTTTGGGACCAGAAGCACACCAAAGTACACCGTTGTGGCACTCCTGACGTCACATGCAAGCCATCTATAACTAACAGTGACTTACGGGATGCTGAGTGAAGAGGCAACTTCAGTACTACTGGCATGTTTGTAGCAGGAACTGTATGCAAACTTTCATCTTGGGGTGCAGTAAATTTTCCTTGAGATATTCTTCGACTTTGTTCCTACTTGTAAGCATCATCACTTGCTTAGACTCTTTGGGAAGCACTGTTTAGTAATAGTTGCATGGCAACCTCTTTTGCCATTAGGTGCTGGTCAATGAGAATGTTGTCCAGGTAGGCTGAGAAGGGGACAGGTACGAAAAAAAATATGCAAGTCACTTCATGTGTCCTTATAGCAGTGCACAGCAAATGTGTGGGCTTTAGTCTTTTATCATTGGCCAGTCTTCAGCAGCTTTGTTTACTTCAAGGTAGGGAATACATATTCAACTGGTTGGTTTGGATCAGATTGGCATGTTCTGTTGGTTATTGTGGCGCACTCCTTTCACCTGCTGAGCACAGTTGGATTTCAGTGGTCTTGCAAGGGTGCAGTGCCGTCACTTCTGAAATGGCAAAGTTAAGCTTGTCTATATTCAGCATTTTGTAGCGATAGCTACATTACAGTAGCAATTCGAGCCTTCAGCGTGGTGGCGCGCCACCCTGCAGCTGTGCACCACGCTGTAACGTGGTTGGTCACGTGGTGCGGAGCAGCTACTGGCGGCGCGGCGCCGTGGCTGATCACGTGGTTCGTCATGTCGTTGGTCACATGACCGAGTTCCACTTGGCCAGCTGTAGCTATCGCGTCACTCCAGGTTTAACCAGAGCTAAACCACCGCCAATTTTTTTGACACGCTGCCGGATAACGAGCTCATTGGAGTTCTCTATATTACTATCAGCATTGTCTCGTGGTGCTGCAATGCATTCTGATTTGGATAGCAATTCAGGTGTCATGGCCAAGCACCCTGCACCTGCAATAGCTGCTAGCAGGTGCATGCTAGCAATTGCAGTGTGGTTCTCCACAACATCATAACGGGCCAGTGCCGTTTGTTGAAGGACTTCTTTTCAAGGGCATTTGCCGCCCTATTTCGAGTTGTATCCGACTGAAGTGCAGCACATGTGCATCACTGCTGCCATGGACTATACTGAAAAGCAATGCTTCCATTGGAGAGCACTCATTTGAATGTGGCAACTTTCAATTCTGTCAGTTCACTAAGGAAATTTAGCCAACAAGACAAACCTTATTGAAGTCCCTTTGTATTTTATGTGAGGCTGTTTGCCTACAACAAAGTGAAATTATGTTGGATGCTTTAAGAAATCAGAGCACTGTGATAGAGAATGTTGACAGCAGCAGCTAGCCAAGCTGATGTACTACATGTAGCGGCAGTTTTGGAAGTTTAACCAGTTGTTCAGATCTTGTCGAAAGACTTGCAGGGCTCTTGTATTGCTGGAGTAGCATCATGCTGAGTCAAGTCAGTTATCTCACATTGATTAGAACAAACAATAACAGGCAATTTTTATCTTTTCAGCGGGTTTGTTTGAAAAGAAGTTCCTTTACATTGATGTTGGGTGTGTGAATCGACCACTGGTGGGCCAGGGCCTCTCCAAATAGTGCCTGCTATTCCTATCTTGTCTTTGCCCTGGCCATGTTATTCCAGAATTCTTATTTTAAATCGTGCTACTCCGTACCATTCTTGACCACCCCTGTTAGGATTTTCTTGTCTGGTACCTTATCGAGCACTTACCACCAGTTGTCAATTGCCTGAATTATGTCCAGCTCGTATTCATCCCACTTTTTTAATTTCAGCTATAATATTCTCAACTCTTGTTTGCGCTGTAATTTTGCTACCTTTATTTCGGTTTTTTTATTTTCATGCCTTTCATTTTCCTTTCCAACGCTTGTTGCATTGTGCTAGCCTGATTTCTTGCCTTTATTGTTAGTCTGCAAGGTCCCATAGCTATTTGCAAAATGCATTGGCTTTATGCTTTCTATTTTGGGAATAACAGGCCAATTCAGAGAGGTCCCATAGCTATTTGCAAAATGCATTGGCTTTATGCTTTCTATTTTGGGAATAACAGGCCAATTCAGAGCATTGCATTCTGTTTTCTTTTCTCGTGCAATCTGAATCAACCATGATCAGTTAATCTAGTTCGGTGTTCTCCTGAAGTACTTTCAATACTTTATTACCAGTTGCAAATTGTTGCTGCTTTGACAGACTTTCCTTTTTTTATTTGTATTAATCTTTAGATCTACCATTGCAGTTTTTGTATGTCTGGATAACAATTTTCTGCAGTTAAACTCCTGAAGTTCTCACCAGGAAGGTCGCGATGTGAAATCGGAGGTTGCTTATGTATTTCCTTGGTAATCCTTGCATCTACCTTTTTGCATTTTAACACTTTGAACATTCTTGTAGGCCTACCACAGCTTATTTCATGTAGGTCGACATGAGGTCTTGTGGGTATTTTTGGTAAATTTATGAATGGTTCTTCAGTGCCTTGGCTGCGACTGCTTGACAGCATTGTCATGTGGGGGGCAACTACTGCTGTTTTCACTAAATCAGATGCTTGTTGTTGTTGTTATCATTGCCATGCACCCTATCCAAAATTCTGCCTGTTCCTACGGCTGGCTGAAGTCTACTCTTTCCCCGAGATTCTGTTATCAGTTTACCTCGCAGAAGGAACTGATTGAACTAAAGCAATACTCCAGGCTTTCTAACGTGGAAATTAAGGGCATCCCGGAGACCGAGGACGAGTCACTGGTTGAAGTGGTCCAGAAAATAGGTGAAAAAATTGGAATGGACGTAGAAACAACCGACATAGACGTAGTACATCGTATTCCCACAAAAGAAAAAACGAAAAAGAACGTCATTGTCAAGTTTGCTTCACGCGCAGCTCGGGACAAATTTTTGCAGTCTGCAAGGAAAAAGAGGCTATCCGCAAATGACATCGGTTTTTCCGAGACCACACCCGTGTACCTGAACGAGCACCTGTGCCCCGAATACAAAGCATTGCTTGGAATGGCAATTGCCCGAAAGAAAGCCAACAACTGGAAGTTCGTCTGGGTCTCTAACTCTAAAATACTGGCAAGGAAAGCAGAAAATTCCACTGTCATACACATAGCCACTCGCGACGACCTGTCTAAGATAGTATAGCCGTTTCCTTTTTTCTAAAGCATTGCGCTTACATAGCGACAAGCATAAAAATGCTGAACAACACAGCCAGAATACGTGGAAAAAACATATCTTTACTACACTGCAACATTAGAAGTCTGCATAAAAACTATGACTCACTCGCTGCCTTTCTTTCTCACCAGAAAATGCGATATGACGTCATAGCAATTTCAGAAACGTGGCTTAAAGGAGACGAATCTCTGAATCTACCTGGTTATAAATTTGTGCCCCTGCCAAGAGCGGTTGGTTCTAGAGGCGGTGGTGTAGCTTTTTACCTGTCATCGGAAATCACTTACAAGAAATTACTGGACATTACAGAGACCAGTATGGGTAACTACGAAATGCTCTTTATAGAACTAGGGAACAACATGGTTATTGGTGTCATGTACCGTCCACCCATGTCTAGAACTCAGCCATTTTTGGACAAACTAGAAGAGGCACTGTACAGCCTCACAAATAAGGAAAAAAAGGCGGTTATTTGTGGCGACGTTAACATCAACACAGCTGTTTCATCTAGTAGTGAATACGTAAATCTTTTGTCATCCTACGGCTTTCAAAACCATATAGCAAGTCCAACCAGAATAACGCCAACATCATCATCTACAATAGATCACATATTATCAAATTTGGATGTCAGCCCCTTGAAATTTGGTGTGATAAAATATAACATTACAGACCATTTCCCGACCTTTCTTATCGCTCCTACAATAGCTGTACATCATTCCAAGGACAACACTCATATGTCACCTAGATGGGACTATGAGGCAACAAAAATTTCTATCCAAGAAAAAGACTTTTCAAGCATCGATTTCGATGACGCCAACAAAGCATATAATGCATTCAGCACGCTGCTTTCATCATGTTGCGTCCAAAAGCAATACAACTCTCGCAGAGCATGGCGCCTTCATTCACCTATTTGTCCTTGGATGAATGAAGAAATACTCTCCATAATCAGACTAAAAGAGCATTGGCATACTAAGTTGATGAAAAATCCAAACAACAATTATTACAAGGAAAAGTACAGAAGCATACGGAATATGTCACTTTCTATGATGCGGAGGCGAAAAAAACAGTATTATAGCAACCTGGTTAAGAAAGCCCAAGGTAACTCAAAAGAAATATGGCGGATAATCGCTTCCATTACTAGATCCCCCGAGAAATGTAGTATTTTGCCAGAGCTCAGTGCCTTCAACTCTGACCTAGCATGTCTTGCTTCAACGTTCAACCATTTTTTTCTTAACATAGGTAATAGTATAGCTGCCACCTTGCAAATCAACTCTTGTACTGTTTTGCCAACTCCGTGCTCTAATACTTTTGCTTACACAGAGATAACAGCTGCCGAAATTGTTGCTGTCGTCCGCCAGATGTCGCTTAATAAAGCTATGGGTCATGACGAAATATCAGTGAACATCATTAAGGACAACATTCATATTTTGTGCCTTCCACTGGAAAAAATATTTAATCAGGCTTTTTTATCGGGTATCTATCCTGAAACGCTCAAGATTGGGAGAGTTGTACCGATCTACAAAAACGACAATCCCAATGATGTAGAAAATTACCGCCCAATCACCATACTGAGTTGCATTAATACGCTCTTCGAAAAACTAATAGCTAAGAGAATACAGGATTTTGTTGAAAAATATGGCATCTTAGCCAGAGAACAGCATGGTTTCCGCAGAGGTTATTATAGGCATATTCCTTGACATTAGAAAAGCATTCGACACTGTTAAACATGACATTTTGTTACAGAAACTCGAAAGTTATGGATTTCGAGGACCAGCCAGCAATTTTTTCCGTAGCTACCTAAATAACCGCATGCAATTCGTGCAAATCTCAGATCAACGATCTTCAATGGGGGAAGTTAGGACAGGAGTTCCGCAAGGGTCAGTACTTGGCCCCCTGCTTTTTTCCCTCTTTATAAATGATTTTCCTCGTTTCATTGAGCATGGACAAGCAGTCATGTACGCAGATGACACAGCTCTACTAATACCTCATCAGTCGGCAGAAAAGGCTGAATCACTTGCAAATGATAGCCTCCAAAAAGCAGCAAATTGGTTTAGCACTAACAAACTAGCGCTAAATGTTAAAAAAACAAAGTTCATTGCTTTCACCTCCCGTCGTAAATCTACCCCCGTAGAATGTAGTCTGCATCTCGATGGATTACCAATTGAACGGGTTCAAAGCTACAAATATTTAGGAGTAACTCTTGATAAGAATCTACACTGGGCACCTCATATAGAAAACTTATGCAAAAAGTTAACCTCTGGGTGCTATGCACTAATTAAAGCACAAAAACATATTGACAAGAACACACTACGAATGATATATTTCAGCGTTTTCCATAACCATTTAATATACTGCATTGAATCCTGGGGTTTCACCTTCGCATCTTACTTAGCAAAAGTTAGCACTCTCCAGAAAAGGGCTGTCAGAATAATATCATATGCACCGAGAGCAATACCATCCAAACCTCTTTTTGATGAATTAAACATAATGCCCTTCACCAATGTACGTGAGTACAAAACGGCCATTTTAGTCCGCCAGATAATTAGCACGAACTCTCCACACCCTTCTTCTATATTCATCTCTCCCAAACGTGACACTAGGCAGGCACAGCACAATAATTTTAATTTACCCATAGCTCACAACATATACGGGCGGCGCTCAATTTCTTTTATCGGGGCTAAAATATGGAATACCGTGCCGTGTTACATGAAATACACGTCCAACTTTGTTTCTAAACTAAAACGCCACTACCTTAATAAGGAATCTGATGCACCAAGCTAAACACGTGTTGTTGCTCATAGCAATGCTCCATATAGTGATTGTTTAACTCTGACAATGTTTGTAATGGATCCATCACTAGCCATAGCGGCTAAGGATCCAGATGACTACACAGCATTTTGTGTATCAATTTCTGCGTGAATAAACGTTCTGATTCTGATTCTGAATGCCCCGTACTTGATGAAAGTTGTGCTGTTGGGTTGATGACATTTAATATGTATCTTATTTGTGGTGGGTTATTATAATGTTAGCGTTCTGCCACCTGTCAGGTGCCCCTTGAGGTCATAAAGGCATCATGTATACAAGGGTGTAAGCTTTTCAAGCACTTTAATTCCTCCCACTTTCAGGTTATCTACAGCATCTGATTGTCATTGGCTGCCTTTTCGTTCTTTTTTATTCACAAGGCTTACTTCATTTGCAGCTGAAGTTCGTTTAACTTCTATGTGAAAACTTACAGGCGTAACAATGATTGGTTTCACTCCTGTATTATTCTGTGCAGAATTGCTCTGCTGCGTTTGTAATCTTGTCCTAGAGTCTACCTTCCTCTTTGATACTTTCATGTTTCCTCTATGCCTCAAACTGATGTTAGTTATTGATCAGTTCTGATATTTCTGCTCGTTGTACCTTTATTTTGGTGGCAGGAGCATTAATGTGCTCAAGTTTTTCAATCGGATAGTTGCTTTCTGTTTGGGGTTGCCACTGTTCTGCGCCGCTGAATTTCCTCCTGGTTCTCTTGTTCACTATGCGATTGGTCGATTCCTCATACATTGCCTCTATATTACTATATTACAAATTGTCTTCCTTGGCTAAATTGGAATGCTAATTGTTCTAGAGGCTGCCACGGTGGCTCAGTGGTTATGGCGCTCAGCTGCTGACCCGAAAGATGCCACGGGTGTGATCCCAGCCGCGGCGGTCTCATTTCGATGGAGGTGAAATTCTAGAGGCCCTTGTACTGTGCGATGTCGGTGCACGTTAAAGAACCCCAATTGGTCGAAGTTTCCGGAGCCCTTCACTACGGCATCCCTATAGCCCGAGTCGCTTTGGGACGTTAAACCACGGAAACGTATTTGTTCTAGAGCGTAGCTCTTCAACTCTTTCCCTGCGGTGAGGACAATGATTGTTTTTGTAGGTTTCAGCATTTTTTTGTTGTGTAAAAACTATTGCATTTAAAATTTTATGCAATACATAAAAACAAAGTTGAATAAATGTGCTTTCTATGCATATAAGTTTGAATAACGAATTATGCTTCGGAGCAGAAAGTTTTATTTGCCAATAACAAGATTTTAGGAAAAAATTGAACAAAACTTGTAAAGCATGCTTGTATCTAAAAATAAATGGTAAGAATTTTATGAACTATGCAAAATGTTTGGTATTCTGTTGACCACTATCTGAGAAAAAAATCAGTTTTATCTTGAATAGTATTCTTTCTACAAAACAGTCACTGGGAACCTTCTAGTTTGGCACCAGCGTGGCTGCCTGTGTTCCAGGCTGGTTTCCATTGTCGCCGATGGCGGAACTGAATCATGACAGAAAGGTAGCATCTTTAGGCTTGCTGCTGCTTGAGTCATCATTAAAATCAATTGCAGACACAGCGGTGTTCTGAGATTTTCGACGGTATGGAGCGCGCATCACAGATGCAGAGGCTGCCAAGTTACTTCAACGCTGCCACAGCTTTGGAGCACGTTGGAAAAGATAAACTACATAGAAAATGAACTTTTAGTTAATGACAAGCCAGATGGCGCAGCGTGCCCGCAAGCTACGCAAAAGGCTCCGAAGTTGTCTTTAGCAGCCAATGAGCGTAGTACCATGTCTTTGCAGCCCATTAAAAAAATGCCACTTCGCGGGAAAAGAAAAATACATTGAAAATGAAAGTTCACTTCTCTCGACTACAAGCCAGACATGCAGCATTCCTATAATCAACGCGGAAGGTTCCGAAAATCGGTGCACAGAGTCGTCGTTAGCAGGCTAACGATGCTATATAAGTTTATATAGCTATATAAGCGCAGCACGGAAGTGCGGCTCGGTACATCCAGCCAGTTCTTCAACCGTAATGGGTGAGGCAGACAGAGCTACTAAAAGCTTTGCCAGAGCAGTGGCTCAGCGACACCAATGTCAGGATCCAGCTGTATGCGTGGCCTGTGCCGTCAGTGTCGGCCTGTGATGTTACGGAAATGCAGTGGCACTGGTGTCAGCAGCGACTTCAGTGTGCCATGCTTGTGTATTTTTTAACATAATTCACGAAATGCTGGCAAATTAAGGCTTGGTTAACTCGCAGTGCACAAAAAGGGAAGTGGCAAAAGTTTCCTCATTTATTGCTGTCAGATAGGGGTGAAAATGATGGGCAGCAGCTGTGAAGTGGGGCATGTTTGGCAATGTGTTGGCTTCGCATCTAGCATTGCGTTTCTGTGTGCAAATCTGATCACATAGTTTGCATCTCTTAATCTGCATGGTTGATCACCGCTCTAGTGGTCAACAGTGCAGTCAGTCTGTTCATCATTTGCATTCTGTCGTACTCTGAATTGACATCAGATGTTTAGATGCAATGTTCTGTGTGCGTGTGATCCTAAGTTGAATGCAGGAGGGCTGTTTTCAGATCCCAGTTGCTTGGATTGCTGCTGCCAGTCGCCTTCAGCACTCATAGCAAGCTGATAAAAGCGGCATTGCCGAAGCAGCATCGGACTCTAGTAGTAATACGACGCGTAGCTTTTTCTTTATTCTCACTTTCATGAGCATCACCAAGTGCCTCTTTTCTACACCGATCCTAGAAACTCTGAAAAGGGACGCATTGTTATTTCTCAGATTGTCTTAATTTTCTGATTGGAGGTTGATCAGAACCTGGCAAATACAGCAAATACCACATGGCTTGGAAATTTTAAAATACACAGTAACTTGAAGTGTTTACCTCAGCAGAGTGAATGTATAGTTCGTTTGAAGCTCGAGGAAAATGTCTATGTGTGCACTTGTGACTTGTGTCTTTGTATGCACTTGTGTCTCTCCGAAAGACAAGAGAGCAAAAAGAGTATTCTTGCAGACCTTCATATATTTACCAGTGGAGCGGGACCTCGACCTCTGCCTCAAATGTCTGTTGTATCAAGCTGGATAAAGGAAGTTAAGTTCGTTGCACACTTGACAAAGGTCCGAAGAACAGCGAGATGGCGTTTGCCTTGTTCAAAGTAACTCTGTGACTTGAGTATCCAGTAATTTTCCTCATTCTCCAGAGTGGAGTGTCTGAGAGAAAACAGGAACCCCATCACTAGGTTTGCCATTTAAAGCTGCTTCGTGTCATCCATGGCGTCATCCTTCTTGCACTAGATATCAGGTATGCTGTATCGGCGTAGAAGATGAGAACCATGAACTATTAGTTTCTCTCTGTATCTCACGCTTTCTTTATTTCATTTATTCAGTCGTAGTCGTTGCCCAGAGCAGCCACCCTATTACTTGCTGCTGGCTAGGTGCAGAGAAGGTAGCCGATGCAGCACTTCATCTTGTAATTCCATCTGGTGCAACAAGTTGAAAAAGCTGTGAACTACTCTCCAGGCATAAACAAACAGGTTTCTAACCACAGGCAACAAGCTTTGAAATATTCGCACATGCAGGTGAAGGCATTCGAAGGCAGCGTCGCTTGGGCTGTATTTTTGCTTACACACCGCATCTCTGCAGACTGCAGCGCTTCGCTGCCTTTGTTTATCTACAAGCACAATACAAAAAGGTGGCAGTGGTGGTGATGCAAGCGCCGCTGCTGACACTCGCAACAGCAGAACTAAACGAGTTGCGCATGACGACTCACACAAAACAAACTGTGAAGCCGACAAGCTCAATGCAAAAGTATGGCAGAATACATCTGGCCAGTTCTACCGTAATGAATGAGGCAGATGCGGCTGTTAAACACGCAGCGAGAGGAGCTATACTTAAAATTGCGTTAATCGCAGGGGTAAATGTCCAGGGATTTTTTTCTGCAAGGCCTTGGAGTGCTACATATTCTCATTTACTGCCAACTTGTTTTATCTGCTTTTTCAATCCTAGGCCTGTTTTAGAAGTAGCGGTGCTGTATTCGCTATGCTGAGTCTTAATGCCTCGACATGTTGTGTTGGGTGGTGTTGGGGTTGGTGCACAACATTTCATTTTCTTTGGTTGTTTGGGAGCTCTTCCATGTCTGCGTACTATTTATACATTTTCTAAAGAAAGTATTGATAATCATTAGACCATTATCATTTGCAACGTCTACCACTAGTTCTCCTTGGCCACTCCTTGTGCTGTAGTGATTTCCAGTAGGCCTTCCACTTGTCGACTGCTGTCCTTCTTTAGCATTGAAGCTTCCCGCTAAAATAGTTGTCTTTTTACTCCGCTAAAATAGTTACTGTGTTTTTACTTTGTTCATTGACTTTGGGGAATATAGCAGTTTCGTCTTCATGTCTGTCTTGTTGACATGCATGCTTGAACTACATTCAAATTATTCTCTTGTGGAGCTTGATTAGAATAGCAGCTATCCTTTCTTTAATGCTGAATGATTTTTTTTCATGTTTCTTGATAACTTAAAAGAAGTTTGCAGATACACATGTAAAGTGCAGAGTGCTATTACTGCTGAAATGTATTCCTACTGATAGGCGCAGAAGTGAATGAAAATCTGGAATGCAAGCCCTGAAATGCATTCGCGCATTAAAATTTGCTTTGTGCTTGTTGGTCATGTAGTGGAGTGAAGAAGAGAAATGCGCTTACTCTGTTGGGTGCACGTCTCGATGTCCTTGCGTAGTTTGCACTGCCTCTCTTCGCTACAGCAGAACCTCTTCACAGTAAAGTTGCTCGTCCCAGCAAAAAACTTCACTATATCGCTTGTTGGCGTTGTCTTGGCTCTTGTAGTGCTGTCTGGTAATTTGGCTACTTACTAAACACGTATTGTTGGTTTAGAAAAGAAACTCGCAGAAATATCTTCCATCCTGCTGTTATCCATTATGTGCTAGTTATTTATTTTCAGTAATCACATTTTGTGTTATGCAGTTTGCAGTTTCGTCTGTCTTGGAGGTATGTGCGTGAATACAACACAAGGAACAGGGAATTGATTTCATATGAAAACCAAAGCTCTACATGAACACGATGTCATCTTCCGCAGCCTTAATGTCATTAGGAGGTAACAGTTAAGAAGTGCACGTGACGTAATCAAGGGCGTGCAAAGCCAGCCGTGCAGTGCCGCCGTGCCTCTGCTTCTTGCCGCCACTGACTCGTGCTTCGCAATGCCAAGTGCTATGACTGTTTGCCTCTTTTTCTCCCTACTCTTTTACTACCTCTACTTTCTCAGCAATGCGCACGGTGCGTCTTTGCATGTGTGCCGTGCGCTTCATCTCTCGACCTCAAATGTTCAGAAAGTTGTTTTCTTGCAGCTCCCTAGCCTGTATTAAGCCATCGCAAAGAACGTAGTTTTTGTTGTCTTCAATAGTCGTTTGATTCCAAATGTTGGTCTTGCAATTACGGCGTTATGTATTGTGGCTCCGAGATGTCCTACACTGTGCGCAAACTGTGTTGTCATCATTCCGTGGGAAGTATGTCATGTCCAGAAGCTCGCTTTACTATTATCGTTTCTTTATTAGGATGTCTTTATTATAAACAGAGAAAAAAAAGTGCAGTTATCTATGGAAGACGAAATGGGACCACAGTTTCACTTTACTATATCCAATTTTACTGTAGCAGAGTTCTGCTGTACCTGTTTCATGCCATTGCTTTGTTGATTAAGAACTCTACACCGTGTGTTATAGCCTTCCAAGGATTTGTGATGGCCCATTTAAACTCTGATATTTCTTTGACAACAAGGACGGCGGTAGTGAATTGCTGCACTGAATCATTGCATGGCTTTGCATAGCTTAAGATAAGATGGCATTTAAATTGACAGACTATTCTCGAGCATATAACTCACAGTCACAGTGCATAGTCACAGTGCTCATGTTGCCATTTTGGGAAAATGTGACTTGTGAAGAAGCTTGATATTAGGATGGTAAATCTGATGCCATGGAGGTTGAGGTGACTTATGTCGACTGTGATAAATAAGGCTAGGATTGTGGCGTGGTGGATACTAAGAACAAACAGGAAGGTGGAAACTCTTTTGGAGGTGCATCATTCAACTGCCAGGCATTTACAAGGACTGGGTAGTTTTTGTTTTTATTTAGTTCAAGCGGGAATTGGGCTGTAAGCCACCAACATACCACATCACTGATCACTTTTGCGAAAGTGTCGTCGTGGCAGATGCCACCCTTTTCAGAAAGTCCTTCGAGTACTGCCGAGAGTAACAATGTTCACCTGTGCGACATTTGGCCAAAAGAATGTGACCAAGGGTTTTGTCCAACATAGATGATCGGAACTGGGTGCAATTTTTTTTCACAATGCTGAATTGCCTTTCGCATTAAGCATTGCTATGTGGCATACAGATGATTCCGAGCATTACTGCAGAGATCGGCTAAATTTTAGCAGGCCATCTGCGCCTTTCAATTGGGAGATTTCGTTCCACTGTTTATCTGCCCGTTCCTCTTGTAACACATGTTGAGGTATGTCAAATGTCTGCAGCTTGACAAATTCTATTTCCAGAGAGTTTACAGCTTGGTCTCTGGATTCTTGCTGCTGTTGTGGCAGTAACGCCAGAAATCGTTCCACAAAGAAAAGGACAATTAAAAATGACATAGCATCACAGTTGCAAACTGTGCAAAATTCATGGTGCTCGGCTTTCCGCGACGCCACAATACAGCCAAACTCTGCAGTATACTGCGTTAAGTACACTTGAAGATACTTCTTCCGCTCTTTACTCAGCGCCATGGCACACGACAACGTTTAGTAGGCACTAGACCATGCACGTGAGCAGCGCCTCGTCCATATGGCGCAGACCAGAGCCGCCGAAGCTAACAAAGCACAGAGAAAACTCCCGGATGAGCGTACGGAAGCGGCCTAGTCCTGCTAGAAGCAAAAAACAGCACAAGTGCAGAACCAGACCCTAGCGCCACGCTTGAGCATTTTCATAAACTGCAAAATCAAAGTGGTACTGCACTCAGCCGACTATGCTCTTTAGACTTTTCACTGCTCACGATGTCAGTTGGTGTCATGCAGTAGGTGCCTTCGGACCATGTGGCCAGACCTGGAAAAGGATTTGGCCAAAATTGGCCAAACGTGCGCGTTTCCGGGAGATTTTTGTTTCGGCCGTACAATCGTACAAAAGCATAGGGAGTTTCCCGGATAATTCGGGAGACCTGGCAGGTATGAGAATGTGCACCCCATTGAAAGCTTTGCCTCCCTGGTTTCTGAGTGAGGGGAATCCTTGTGAGGAAAAAACAAGCCAAACTAAAAAATGCTTGCTTGCACTACTAGTAAGATGTTGAGGATGTGTGCATCTTTGAAATGTTTTAAAATGGACCTGCTGTGGTGGCTAAGTGGCCTTGGCGTTCAGAGGCTGCATTTTATTGGACACGAAATGTAAAAATGCCTGTGTACTCTGCGACGTCGGCGCATGTTAAAGAACCCTGTGTGGTCTAAATTAACCCACATATGCCAAAACTTCAGAAATTTGGAAAGATCAAATTACTTTTTGATGTGTCTATCTCACTTCAGAGTTCAGAATGATCCTTTTACCAATTGAAAGATTTTTGTCGGAACAGACTTTTGAGCCATTCTACAGTGTAGGATACTAAGCAGATTGTTACCTGTTATGTGTGGTAAAGCTTCACACATTTGACATCAGCTTCAAAATCACATTTCTCGTCACACATGGTGGTTTTCTTGCGACAATGCGCAAAAGCAATTTGTTTTTCTTGTTAAATTTGCAGGTGGGGTTGATTCTGAAAATGTCGTCCAGAAAAAACTGGCTGACTTTTCTGAACGCACACAATGCACAGAAATGAGCGCACACACTACAACCCTTGCACAGGGAAAGTTTAAAGCTTCTTGAACCTGCGCCAGTGGGCACAAGCTCTTACACGATAAACTTTGAGTTACTGTGTCCTACATGTAGGACGCTAGGCATATAAGGGTTAATCCACAGCTCTTCACTGTGGCATCTTCCGTGGTTTATGCATCATTTTTGGACATTCAACCCTACAATTTTTTTCTAAAATCTCTGGAAAAGTCACTACCACTATGCTTGCAGTGGCATCGGCAGCACGGCTACTAGCAAAGTACAGTTGCAATTATCTGTCTTGTCGCCAGTATTACTTTGGTAGTTTCATAAAACCACCTTAATGCTGCTGTTTCAAGAAGCATTATGCATCTCAGTTCATGTTGCGCTCATTATCGACTAGGCAGTGGCCAGTTACCGCATCTCAAGTATCAGGGTTTGCAAGTGCCAATTACTGAATGAAATGTAACTTTCCCATGTTGAATTTTTTTCTAATTCTTTCATGTTTCTCGGCCTCACAGCCAGGTGTAGGTTTATTTGAGCAAGTAGCTTTTGATTACCACAGAGAAAATGTGGCCTGTAAGGTTCATTAGGCTGACTGTCTAAGCATTTGGCATTAATAGAGTACTGTGGCTCAAAGGTATGGGCCTGCGGAATATATGCTTGTACAGGATGTGTACTGTCAGCAATGAATGAAATGTGAACAACAGAGCAGAAATGCCAACACAAAACCGCAAATGTATTAGCTTCTGGAGAGGAAGTACAAGTGAGGTTCATTAACCCTTCTAAAGGACAGTGTTCAGGCCTTTGAAGTGAAATTTCCCTCCCAGAGGCCAGTGTTTAGGTTCCTGCAACTAAGGGCTTGTCATTTTGCTGTATGTGGTTAGTTTGTCTTGTTCCATTTGTTGCTGGTGTTCCATTTGTACCTGCATGTAGTGTTGCATGTAAGCAGGCGACCTGCCAAACTGCGGTGTCTCAAACTTCCGCCCAATTTAAATGCAGGATTTCCCGCAATGCGTGGCTGGCCTGAGCCTGGATGACATTGAAAGACTGGCCGGTGGCTGCATGGGCACAGGCTCCACAACTACTTCCACCTCGGACGACACAACATCCAGACCTTCACCAGGCAGAGGAAGAGGCAGCGGTGGCTCTCTCCTGGTTCTCGGCAACGATGATGCCTCCTAACAATGCTTCAAGGACTGCTCTTTCTTTCGTTTTTTTTTTCCTGCCCCTTCTTTTCTCCTTCACTTGGCACCTCTAATTTCTTTCTGCCTATTCGAGTTTTCTCCTAACAGATGTCTGTTGGGGAAATGTTCCATCCACGTCGTTAATATGCTCCTCCTGTTCAGCATGTAGCTGAATAACAAGAGAAAACAGCAGGTGGAAACGCAGGTGGCACAGTACAATACGACAAATGTGGGTGATGTAAAAAGTTCGACGTTTATGGTTTGGTGCACCAGGAGGAGGTTGGCTGGTGGTAGCAGACGCAAACAAATTGCAGGTTTGGAATAAAAACCTCTGCAAGAATTTTTTTTTTCTGTACCTTGTGTATTTGCTGTTCGACAGCTTTTTTTTTTGTGGTGCCAGTGGTTATGTGCGGTGCTGCAACGTGCTTGGTTTTCTTGCCACGGGGTATACTGCCAAGATGAGCTCTCGTATCCACCTGCGGAGCTACCCCCTGGCCCGTTTGCCGGCGCACCGGGCTGAAGGAGTGGTCCCTACTATGGAATGCAGTGCGAGTGTGTAGCCTGAACACGAAAGAACTTGACGAGATGCCGGTCGTCGTCAGCCTAAGCACCGTGTTTGCCGAGCCTTTGCACTACAGCTGCGTGTTTGCAAGACTGGTGCTGTGCTGTGTTCTGTTTTTCACTTTCTGCTTTTTTTTTCCATCACTTCTACTCAAGTGTGGAGAGGGCATGCGTGAAAGGTGAGGTGGCCACTTCTAGCTGTGCCATATAGAGCAACAGCAAAGCAATGTGTGGAAGGGAGAAGGGGAGGGGGTTTTGTTTTTAACACTGAGTGCATGGTGTTACTTTGGGTGCAAGAGGAGGAGGGCAAGTGCGCAGGTTTCTCAGGCTACCAAAGACTCTGAACTTGCAGACATGCCAGACGGGTTAGAAGATGGATGCGAACGTTTTGTGTGTGTGTGTGTGTGTGTGTGTGCGCGTGTGTGTGTGTGGTAGCAAGAGTTTGTGCTGGCGAGCACACCACCTTTGCAGCAAAGGCCAAGTGACATTCATCATAACGCTGCCGGTGTGGCATTGACGCATTGTATTTAAGAGCTGCTGTTTTTTTTTTTCTCTGCCTTTTGTTGTGCTCTTGCCTGCAATGAATGGCGCACTTCTCTTTTGTACATATGGTTATGTCCCAAAGGAACTTCTCACCTGTGCCCCCAATGCCAGTTTGTATTTTTTAATGGTCCAAAGTGCAGGCATATTTTGTTGGGTGGGTTTTTAATAATGGCTGTTCTTACAAGAGTAGTTGATTGTAACCAGCCATGGCTCCTCATGAAGTTTGTTTCTTCATGTAAGTGTGCCCCCAAGAAGGTGTCCAGCGTTTGAGGCACAAGCAACAGAGGAAGCCAGCCGTGGCCCAATTTTGTATTCTTGGAAGCAGCTGGCAAAGGTCCTCTGTATTTATTTACGAATGGACTGGAAAATGTGCTAATGTCCCGCCCTTTGTTACTGCTTGATTCCTGCCACCGTCGTGGTGGTCACTGGCGAAGCCCAGTGTGGCTCGGCCATCTGTATGGAAATGTGCTCGAAACGTTTCAGTTTGGATGCCTGCTTGAAGTTTGGAAGACTGCCTGCTTGAAGGACACTGTGTTGACCATTGTTTTTTAGGCATTCCTCTGTTACACACTGTTGCATTGTCACTTTTATCTGGCACATTGTCTCCATTCATACGGCAATTGCCATTGTGCAAAAAAGGAACTGCAAACTAATTCTGCCCTGCTGCCTTGGCTTCCATTAAGCACTATTGTAATGAAGTTCCCACATAGCCAATAAATTTTTTTTTTTGTGCTATAACTAGTGTGTGATAACGACACTGCGGCATTGTGTTCTTGCTTCAATTGATACACCTGAGTGTTGTACTGCACTGTAGTTGGATAGAACTTCACTCGGATAGAAGTCTGCACTGAAGCTCCGCCCACATCCAGGCCTCCTGCACAGAATTCCTCCACGACCAAAAAATAGTCCATTGTTAAATCTTTTTCGTTACCAAAAGTAAGAAGCTGATCACAAAAAAATTTAAGCTCTAGAATTTTGATGCCTGCCTTGTTTAATACTGTCAAACATTAAGAAGCTAATTTTGTTTACTGTTGCGATTGGCCAGCAAAGTAATACAGAACGTCAAATACTGTGGTTCAGTGTTACCAACTGTTATTTTTTAAGTTCCAAGACTGTTCACATAGCCCTGGCCTGCAGTCTTTGTGTCGGGCAACAAGGACTGGACTTGAGGCTTGTAACAGTGCCACTGTGCTTTGCATGTGTACAGTTTCAGTCCTCTCCATTTTTTGCTATTTTTCATTTCCCTTTCCCTCAGTGGAGATTAGCTGTAAACAAACTTCCCCTTCTATCAGCTTAGACAAAGCCAGCATACTACTGCATTCTCACATTTCTTGCATTTTTCTTCTGTTTCTTTTTCAGCCTTTTCCTAGCAGATTTTGACAAAGGTTGTGTTTGAGCAGGTGCTGTAACTTGGACAAGTGAAGGTGCAGTTTTCTTGATAGCTTCTATCTTGCTTTCGTCTCCTGGGTCGCCACCAGCTTCAAACGTTCCTGCATAATTGATCATGTGAGGTAAACAAAAAACTAAATAACTGTGCATTTTGAATTCTGTACGAAGAAAAGTATGAATGCTGTGAAACATTCTTGTATGATCCAGAAGAGTCGCTATGCAAAGTTGGGCAGCTGCGCTGCAGACTACTATAGAACCTTGCAGACTTCATGACAAAAAATGAGCAGTTGATCTCAATTTACCAAAGGCAGCAAATTTTCTCCTGAAAAACTCCTTGATCACCAAAAGGTGGGTAGTGGTATACATTATTTTACCATCTCTGGCAGCAGATGCCCAATAAACTGAGCCATGAATATTCTGTCGCAAAGGGGACTTCGGCTGTGAATGCTAACTGCATTCAAAAGTATTTTGTATGAACACGAGAACTTTGCATAAACACATTTTGTGCTTCAATCACTGCAATTGTGTGCATTGCTAACCATAACCATTTTGTTCGAAGTTCTGAATACCATTAAACTTCCATAATTCTAGTTTGCTCGTGTTTGAAGAAAGTTGCAGGAGTTTGTAACTTTTCAAGAAACTAGTTTGGCATTTTTTGGAAGAATGCAAATGCGACAACTATTGCAGTAATGTGTTGTTTGTAGTATATTATTCTCAGTTTAATGAAACAAGTTTCAAGAAACTGCAGTTTCACCAGACACAACTGCCAGCAATCTGGTTGGTAATAACAGCAGTAGAGTTTTCTCGTCGAGCACGGCCGCACTTATAAATCCTCGTCATCGGCAAGCCAAACACTGTTTGACCTCAATCTTAATATCTCTTTGATCTGAAGTACCATTATTTATTGATTACCCCGACAGGAAATTTAAATATTCAGGGTCTGCTAATCATTCAGGTAAGCTTCAGTGCATATGTCAAGCTTCTCCCAGGTTTCGGTGCATTCCCAAAAATATTGCATTGGCACAGCCACTAATCTCAACGTTAGAAATTGCTGCACGGGCAGTAACACCACTGTAGCTATGTCAAAAGATTTATGTTCATGTGCACATCTACAAAACTAGTCTCCAACTAGCAACGCTACACTGCAGTACAATTTCCTACCTGCACACATTTACAAATGCCAGGGTTCTCTCAAAACATCCGCAAGTACCCAGCTTTCATCATGGGCATAATATGCATTTGCATATAGTGGTCAGAGGTCTTTATCTAGCTTGGTCACTATGTTGATGTTCTCATTGAAGTGCAGTGAAGTTTTGTGCATCAAACTTGGTCGCGCAGTGAGGTCCTCTCTGCACTTACCGCGTCGAGTCAGCTGCTGATCGGACTTCCGTTTCCTCCGTAACTTTCTACTCAGTACGTCTTCAATACGTGAAGTTGACGTGAAGGCCTTGGAAGCTTTTCGCACACATCTGAAGAAGAAAGAAATTACAGCCAATTTAGCTTACTTGGCCAAATGCGGTGTATGTGCGCTAGCACTTCGCTTTCGGTTCGAAGCCAGGATTTCAAGCCCATGCTTCAGACAAACATTGATGAAATTGGTCATGGGGGACCGCAGTGGTAGTGCACAATAAAATTTTGGGACCGCTTGACGCAGCTTAAGACGGAAGTGCGACGGTGTGTTCTAGATCCATTGCACACGGATGGAAGTTGATGAAGATGACGACATGCAATGCAGTGCAAGAGAGTGGCAGTTAAGCACGAGGGCTGATCGGTTGCGGCGACAGCATAGTGCTCTCTTGCAGTGGCCAGCAAAGCTGATCTGAGGGTTGTTGGGCCAGCAAAGCTGACCCAACATTACCCCTCTCCCTAGCCTTATCAGTAGCGAGCCTTTCCTGAAAACAAATTCATTTCGATTTTCATATCTAGAGGCCAACCTCTGCTTTTGCAGACGAAACCAACGAAACCCGTGGCGCGAGTCGGATTTAAAACATGCCTTCACAATTTAGCGTCTTCTGTATTTCAAGTTCAGCTGTCTGTGCCGTTGAAAAATCGGCATGTTCCATGAAAAGCAATAATAAAACTGCCTGACGCACGACGCTGCGGTAAACTTACGCGCTTTGTTTGGTGCAGCCGTCGACAGCTTGCGTTGATTCCACAGCCAAAGATATTTCTTCACGAAGATCGGAGAACCATGAGCTGACCTCTTTTTCCGAAGCTCGACTTACTTCCATTACCAACTTTCTCAGTCGTCAGGTTCTGATGCAGCTATGACGCGGAGTGAACTCGCTGACTAGTCGAGAATAACCAACACCCTCTAAATACTTTGAATAACCAATGACTTTTCAAAACGCCAGACCATCACAAACCGCACGTGCTTAAACGCTTGAATCGCGTCAGACCGCGCTTCTAGGTTTCGTAGGAAAGGGGGAAAGAGGAGGCCTAAAATGATGATGATATGTGGCCATACACTTTGTACCTTGTCTTTGTAGCGGGCGGGTGCAGAACTGCGCCCGAGCCGGGAGAAATTATAAGAAAAAGGGTGAAAATAAGCAGGAGGAAATTGAAAAAAGGGGGTGGACTGCTGGAAGAAGTTAGCCTGCGCCACCTACCTGCATGGTGTGACCCCATGGTTGCTCTCAAAACGTTGCTTTTAACATTTTTTTTTATTTTTGTAGCTAGTTCGGTTTTCCTTCCGCGCCTTTTGCCAAAGGCTGGACCCACGGCGCGGTAGCATAAAGTGGGTAAATACAATGAAGAAAATTTGAAAGGCTAACCTGTCACTTTATTAGAAACAGAACCTGAAATGAATTTGGTCAACAATATATTGATATTTTTAGCTTGCATCACAACATGGTTGTATCAAACAGAACCAGACTGCTGTGCTCACGAATCATACTGCCATATTACAGCTACTAGAAATTAACCAAAGTAGTGGCCTGATGATGATGATGAGAAGTGATGCTATATTGAAGGGACCTATCACTGTGGATGAAATTCAATCAGCCATTTCTGCCCTGCAGAGCCAGAAATCTCCTGGGCCAGATGGTATTACTAGCGAATTCTATAAAACATTTTCGCCTTGCCTAGTGCCTGTTTTGATGGAAGTTTTCAAAGCATCTTATGATGTGGGTGTCCTGCCTCCCACTTTTTATTCTGGGCACACAATATTAATTCCCAAAAGCAAAGATACTAATTGTTGAAAACTGTTGAGGGATATCGTCCAATTTCCCTTTGCAATGTTGATTACAAAATTTTTGCCAAGGTTCTTAGCAGTCGTCTGCAGCTCGTCATTATGGACTTGATAGGTCCGCATCAGGTCTGTGGTATTAGAGGCCGCAGTATTCAAACACATATCCATATTGCACGTTCAGTATTAGAGACAGTATCAGATGAGATAGGCCAAGTAGCTCTGATTCAAATTGACTTGGCTAAGGCGTTTGATAAAGTTCGGCACGATTTCTTGTTCGCGGTCTTGGAGTATGCAAATATTGGTGACGTCTTGCTCAAAGGCATAAGGCTGTGCTATAAGAACTCCTATACAAGGGTTATTGTTAATCAGGAGCTAACGAAACCAGTACCACTAGAAGCATCTGTTCGTCAAGGATGTCCACTGTCTTCATTGTTGTTTGCCCTATATCTGGAACCCCTCTGTCTCAGTATAATTAACAGCGCAGCTATCCGCGGTTTCTCTCTGGCTCAATGTGAAGTTAAAGTTTTAGCTTACACTGATGATGTCGCCCTCTTTTGTTCTGACAAAAAGAGTGTACTCGAGGCTCTAAACTTGACTAAACAGTTCTGCGATATATCAGGCGCGGCTCTTAATTTAGAGAAATCCAAAGGCTTTTGGTTGGGTCATTGGGGAACTAGGCCAAGCCAGTTCGGTGGTATATGCTGGAACTGTAGCCCTCTTGAGTACCTAGGCGTTCCGCTGCACCAAGTTCGCAACAGTACAGCCTACTGGGATTCACAAACTGTAACTCTACGGCGGCAAACACAGGCTTGGATGGGTAGGGAACTCTCAGTGTTTGCGAGGGCACAGGTCTGTAACATTTTTTTGTTTGCAAAGCTCGCGTATGTCCTTCAAGTCCTGCATTGTGCAAGGAGGAAGGTGCAAGCAATACATAGAATATTTGCAGCATTCGTTTGGCGCTCTCAATGGGAGCCGATGAGGCGTGACAACTTGTTCCTTCCCTTAGAGGGTGGTGGAGTGGGCCTTGTTCACCTGTTCGTGCATCAACTCGTTTCCCGTTTTTTCTTTTTCAAATCGGCAAACGACCCGTTTCTGGTAGCTGTGCTCATTAGGCGGCTTAGTTTTCATTTGCCTTACTTATTCGTACCGACTGTGCAGGCTCGTGAGGGGACTTTATGGGGATTTCTTAACGAGGTTGCTGACACTTTCAATTTTCTCACTGTGCGCTTCTCTTTAGATTACCTATACAGCCTCTCGAGAAAGCAGATGACCCAGGCTCTCACTGAGTCTTTGTTCCCTACACCATTGTATCGGCAGCCTTATTTGGGGTCTTTGGACATCAGTGTTCTAAAGCGTGTTAGGCGGATGTGCATTCAGGCAGCCGCTAAAACGTTCTTTTTCAAACTACACACAGCGACACTGCCTGTCAAGACATTTCTTAATGACAAGGGGATGTTTGTACCCTGGAATGTGAATTGTCGTCTGTGTAACGTGCCTGAGACAATTGATCATTGCTTCATCCTGTGCCGTGATGCCATGTTCTTTTGGGACATACTACAACGAACTATTAAGAAGGACATTGAAATTACACCATACACTATTAGATTTCTGCCTGTTGACAAAAACTCTGTTGTGCCTTATGACGTGTTTGTGTTGATGGGACTATTCAGTCTTTGGAAAAGCCGTATGATGGACAGACATGCCGAGCCACCAAGATCGTCCAAATCTGTGTTTCGGGAACAGTGTGCGTTGGTGAGGAGTGTATATGCTGCTCGCGACGAACCTCCAAGCTGGCTGCCGTGCCTAGATGCTTGTGTGTGCCTCCCTGAATTTTGATGTTTTGATGGGGATGCAGTGGTGAGTTAGGGCTATGGGGGGCTCATATTAAGCAGCCCGGTAACTTGAGACGCGAACTAGTCTGATTGAAGTTTCCTCCTTTCTACAGAAGTTCTTCCATGCAATAGAGAAAAAAAAAAACCAAAGTAGTGGCCTTATGTTAGAGTATCCGCCTCGCAACTGAAAGGTGCTGGGTTCGATTCCGTGCCGCCGTGCACCCACCGGTCTTTCAATGGGTACAAATAGAGTCACTAAAAAGTCTTTATTTAGTGACTATAGGTACAAACATTCCCCCGCCTTGGTGCTCGGCTTTCTTCGGGGCGAAATTTTTGGAGAAAAGGGCCGCAATTGGGCATCACCGCACCATTCGCATTTGAGATGGAACAGCGAAAAACGTTTACCAAGCAGTTCACCCCAGTAAAGCCGAGCACCACGCCGGGAGAAATCGGTATGTGCCTGGCAGCACTGGGAATCGAAGCCAGCACCTCCCGAATGCGAGGCAGATGCTCTACCACGTGGTCCGAAACGGTGGCCACACTTCCCATCATCATCAGCCAGATTACACCCACTGCGGGAAAAAGGCCTCTCCCACATCTCTCCAATTAACCCGGACTTATGCCAGCCATCGCCTCCTGATCCCCACGAACTTCCGAATCTCATCAGCCCACCAAACTTTCTGCCACCCCCTGCTACGCTTTCCATCTCTTGAAATCCAGTCTGTTACCCTTAACGACCATCAGTTATCTTGCGTTCACATTACATGCTCTGTCCATGCCCATTTCTCCTGTTTCAACTATGACGTCATTAACTCGCATTTGTCCTCCCCCCCCCCTCTTAATTCCAATCTCTTAGCACCACCCCTATAATTTTTCTTAGCTCACTGTATTGTTCTCAATTTAAGTTGAACCCTTTTTGTTAGCCTTCAAGTTTCTGCCCCATAGGAGAGTACCAGTAAGGTACAGCTGTTATATACTTTTCTCTCGAAGGACACTAGTAAATTTCCTTCCGGTCTGAGTGTACCTGCCAAATGCATTCCAGCCAATTCTTACTCTAGTTATTTCACTGTCATGGTTCGCATATGCGGCCACTACCTGCCCAAGTAGATGCATTCCTTTCTCCTTCCAAAGCCTAGCTACCCACCGTAAACTGCTGTTTCCTTCCAAGACTGCTGAACAGTACTTTAGCTTCCTGAATATTGTTAAGACCTACCATTCTGCTCTGCCTAACAGAAGCATTAATTTAATACTCCTCTCCCTGTTGGCATGTCAAATTTGGCATATTTCAGGTACATTTAGTATATCAAATCCAAAAAATGGCACTTTTGGTGATGTGAATGGCTATTACGACTAAAGTGTAATTTGACGGACATTTTACAAAGTACAGAACACATTTCAAACAGGACAGGCGCTGAAATGCTTGCGAAATGCTTGAGGCTGGAATATGTTACATTGAAGAATTTCTTTTTTTCAGCATTTCAATGTAGCCTGTGGCTCAACATAAGTGCCTTGTTCTTAAATCATGGGTAGTGACAGTACACTGACACAAGTCAAACTATTATGTTCTGACGAAGTTTTAGGTTCAGCAACTTCATCAAGGCCAATGGCATTGAACTGGCCATAGCTGATCAGTGCCATTACATCTGCACCTGCAGCATAAGCGTGAATATCACAGCCTCCAGTCTTCTGGAACCCGAAGTGCTGATAACAATCTAAACGATGATGTCAATCCTGAAAGAGGACTCGCTTCAGTAACACCTCGCCATCTGCATCCACACGACTACGAACGCTGTCACAATCACTGCTGCTTCTGTCCACGGACTTGCATAATGAGTCAAACACATTAGCTGGCATTGCAGTAATATCCTTTGTCACCCACTCATGGTTCATCCGGATGAAACACAAGAGGCTCAGAGTGTCAGCACTGATGCCCTGCCTGCCTTCTGAGGTGGCTGGGCCATACTTTTCAAACATCCTCTCTGAGTATGTGTTTGTCGGCGGGCATGCTAGCAATTCTACAGCTACAGCACACAAGGATGGCCAAACCATTCGCTTTGTCTGCCAGTAGACTACTGGGTCACTCATGGGAGCACAGAAGTCGGCCACACTGTCTTGCATATAGGCCTCGAGCTCAAACCTTGCCGCAGCTGCCCTTTCGGTGTCAGCACTGTCTGAAGAAACTTCCACTTTACGCTTTGTAAGTCCCATCTGCTCAGCATTGGTAAGCCACAGTGAAAAGTCTTCATCAAGTGTTGGGACAGGCTCTACTGACTGGGACGACTTGTCAGGAGTGGCTGTGTGCAATGGCTTGTCAGTGTACTTGCAAGTCTCGCAAATTTTTGCCAAAAGATGCTGTTTGACTTTGTTGAGCTTCTGCTCTGCCACTGCTTGACTCCCACCGATGTAGCTGCAGAATGTGTCCCTGAAACGAGGGTCCAAAAAGCTTGCCACCCAATATGTGATATCTGATTTCACAGAGCTTATGTGGCTACTCGAGCTAAGCTTCGAAAGAAGATGGGCTGACAGCCAGTGTGCCGGACTACCCCTTTCAGATCTCTCCATTGTACCCTGTAGCATTTTGTCAGCAAAGCAAAGCAGTGGGAGGACCTGCCCCAGCACAGCTGTGTCCATGCTCAAGAGACGAACAACCTCCTCTACAGGCTGCAGCACACTAGCTGCATCCCTGAGCACTAACCACTGCTCTGGGCTAATGGGGGCCCTACCCGATTCCTTCAGATATTCATTCACTGCCAGCTTCTGCTCACAGAAGTGTTTTATCATGTGCAAAGTGCTCTTCCAGTCTGTGGGACAGTCTGGAACAAGCTGCCGTTGCTTGAGGTTGTGATGTGACTGAAGCGTTTTCAACTTAGCTCTTTCTAAATCACTACTGTTTAATTGGCTACAGACTGTGCGGGTGACCTCGAATGCATCTCCAAGCTGACTGTGGTATATAAAGAGCAAATTTTCGACCTCGAAATCAAGACAGTGAGCCATGCAAGTAATATGGTTCAGCTGCATTTCCAGAAAAGGCTGCATCCCACTAGGCTGCCGCTCAGTTACAACATTCCCAACTGTGAGCTTCGCAGGTAGCAGCCAGCTCTTGATTACAGTTTCCAGGGTTTGATTGATGTTTTCAAGGGTACAAGACTCTCCCAAGTTGACTACATCCAGGACTGCTTTGCACCTGACAAGATTCCCTTCAGGCTCTTGCCGCTTTATCCAGAATGCAGTCACTGAGACAAGGTCGGACATGTGGGGGCCCTGCCATGCTTCGGCACCTAGATGGATTGTTTCCCCCACACAACCTTTCAAGTCCCTTCTCACTCGCTCTCTAATCATTGTTGCGATTGCAGGGACACCAGCGTCAGCAAAGTAGCTCTTGCTAGGAACTTTCCACTGTGGTACACAATGATGCATAAACTCGAGAAAAGCAGGGTCTTCTGCAAGTGAGAATGGTTGAATACCGTTGGCCATGTACATTGCCAAGCAATGGTTGAGAGTCATTGAGGCAGGGTTATGAGGCTCCCAGACGTGACCATTGGTTTCAGACTTATCATGGTGCACAGCAGCAAGTGCTGATGATTCTAGTGGCCCGTTAGCCACTTTAGGAGACACATCCAGCTTTTTTCTGTAACCTTTCTTATCAGCTTCAGGGGCAGCATTTTTCTTGAGTCGCAAACGGTGATGAATGGTGACGTGCTTGTGCATTGCAGTGGTCCCCACTTTGTCGCAACCACTTTCATTTCCAAGGCGCACTTGCATTCTGCAAATCTTGCAAACCACCAGAAATTTGCTGCTTCCACAATAGTCGAAATGCTTCCAGACTGACGACGGCGGCCGTCGCCTATATTTTCCGCTCTTGCTTCTTTCCCTGCTGTCGCCAGCCCCTGCAGTATCGTCTGCACCGACTGCAGGACGCAGTTTCTGCGTGCGCGCGGCATTCGTCGTTCCGGGCGGGAAATCGGGTAAGAGCTCCGAGTGGTGGATCTCAAGGTGGCGACGCATAGCCGTCGTGCCCACTTTGCTGCAGCCGCCTTGTCTGCCAAGCCGCACGCTCATGTTGCAGTGCCTGCACACCCCTGTGCACTTGTCCAACGGATGCCGGTCGAAGTGGTCCCAAACTAAGGAGTACTTCTTACGCGTTCTTGCTTTCTTTTCGCTCTGGTCTGGCGGGCTTGCCGAGGAGCTGCCCGGTGCCGAAAGCCATTCTGCCGAGGCCACCGCACCACATGCATCAGATGAATCGGACACCACGTACACTGCGTCGTGACTAACAGACTGGCTCGGTTCTTCCGTCGTAACTTCTGAAGCAGTTTCTGGCTGAAACAGAACGTAGTGGGCCACGGCGTCGTGAAGTGGCGCGTCTTGGTCGGCGCCACAAGATACAGCTGGCCCCCTCCTCTTCATCACGCCTCTGAATGTGCCTGGAAATGAATAGTGCAAGACGGATATGTAAACTCTACAGACTTTCAGACGAGCGGATCAAAGCGCGAATGGAATTTCATTCCACACAGAAATGCGCGTTTTCAAATATGGTGCCGCAAAACCACAAAGCATTTACCTGGGGCACTGTGGCTGCTCGAGCTAATATCTGACAAATATGTGTCTTGTTCAAAGAGTAAATGCGGAAATTAGCGCCCTAGCAAAGGGTGACGAAGAAACTATAGGGCAAAAAACGAAAGTAAACTCAGCTACCGGCATCTTTCGTGAGTATGGCTAGCAGGCTAGCGTAGCGCAAGGCTGTCGGATTTGAATTCGTGATTGGTTCAAATATTCTGTATAGCGGTAGAAGTAAATTCAAATGTTTAACCATTTTTTTTATATTAGTAACACTTAATCCAATAAGTTTTATTGCTGCAATGAGCGCGTGCCTAGGTGCACTATCACGTGACTGATTTTCTCGCTACCATGACCATGCTTGCTACGGTTAGCAGCCATGTGTTCATGTGCTGCGCGGTTTCCAATCAAAAGATAGCTGTGCCGGCTGTGCCACCACACCTGCGATGTGCCGGTTGTGCTCATGTGCGCGGTGAGCGGAGCGCGCGGTTGTGGCAAAGTGACATAATGACACAAAGGTTCTGCGTCAGTGATCCTGTCAAGTACTGAGGCTTGACAAACAAGATGGGAAGCGCGGATAATCCCTCGTTTTTAGTTTCGCTAGTGGTACGTTTTCTGCAACTTTTGCGGTTTCAAAAATATTAATGCATGAGCTCAGTCGCTGGGAGTACCGAATACTGCAGCGACCTCCGCATGCCTATCTTTTACGTCATTCTTTTTCTTTTCAGGCTGGTGCTTTTGCCGGCACAACTGTGGACGTCGTTCTCTTTCCACTGGACACGCTTAAAACTCGCTTGCAAAGTCAACAGGGTTTTATGAGAGCAGGTGGTTTCTCGAAAATCTACTCCGGCATTGCATCCGCTGCACTTGGCTCGGCACCTACCTGTAAGTACTGTACAGTAAAGTCCCGCGGCATTTAACTGTTTACATGCTGTTTAGGCGATAATTGTTGTACCATTATAGATGTGCGAGCGAAGAGTTTATTTCACAAACCATAGTAACAAACAATACAATGCATTATTGTGTCATGTGCCTTTCAGAGTGTCTCTATATTGTAAAAGGAAGGCGCGAACGTGCCACGCTAGCTTACAGCTGACGAGGAAAACTCCTCCGTAGCAAGTTCCATGCGCGTCCAGAATAAACTTGCCAAAAATGTCTCAAGGACTGGCGGGCTGGAGGAAATAATGCATGTTCTTCTGCACCCAAAGTTGCTTCCCTGAATTATTTTGTGCGTTTAGTAAGAATGTTACTATATTTTTTATAAATCCCGAGCATTGGGACATTTGGTGTGTGGAATGGAAAGTGCTGAAACACTTGCATTGCTTTCTTGTCAGAGGCAGCTACATAGAAAATATATGTCCGAGCTTACATCATACAACCGCATAAACTACATATATATGTAGGAATTGGTTTTTTAAGCGCAGAAAGACAGCACAGGAGAAGACGAACTTGACAGACTGGCTGACTGGGAGGTGCTTTAATGAGATCTTAAGGGAGCACGCAAAAGATGTTATAAACAAATTGGGTAGCAAAATAATTGATCGTATTTGAACATGCAGCAATTGCACTCCCGCCCTCGGAAACACAGCAGTGTTTCGCAAGTGCAAGACGCAACTATAGGAAGAGAGATAATAGAAGCTGATGTAGTTGAAGAAGCTGCTAACACGTGTCAGCAGTCCCTCAGTTTTCAGTGCTAAGCTTGCACAGCAAGAGCACTGGAACTATGCAGTCCACCTCGTGGATGATGGGATCTCAGTTAAAATATGTCCGTGTGTGATTTCTTTTCTTTCATTTTGTTCATAACAGCTGCTGTATAAAAGCATGTGGCCTGTCAATAAGAACATGAGTTGTTAGTTAGCACCCTGTCCTGTCAAGTTCATTTTTTCTTGTGCTGTCTTTCTGCGCTTAAAAAATCAATTCCAGTAATGCACCAATTAGCCTGCAAAAACGTCCTTGCCAGTTATATATTGTATCCCTCTGTGAAATCAATTAAGGCATATTGTTCAGATATTTTTCCTGTTAAGTGTCCTTGCATTTCCGTCAACTGTATATGTGTTCATGTGGCAAAACGATATGCATTTTAGGAATAGCTGATGAGCACTACCTGAATTACATCATTTGTGATAAATGAGATTATGGCAAGCAACAAATTATTTCCTAGTGTTTAAGTTAACAGTGCATTCAGTATCAGTTGAGACATTTTCAACTCCCTGATTGATAAAATTGTGCTTTCCATTTGTCTTTTTTTTTTTTCAGCTGCATTGTTTTTCTGCACATATGAAGGTGTGAAGCAGTTCATGGGGCCAGTCATGCCTGGCCTGATGACTCCTTTGGTGCATAGTATTGCAGCTGCCTGTGGAGAAGTGGTGTGTTTGCATTTGAAGCGCAATGCTGGAACCTCATGGTTCATTACAAGTCATAACATCCTATGCAGCACTTGAGTTCGTATATGCTGGAAGAGAGCAGAGTGGGTCAGGGGGTCAGGGAACAAACACGGGTTAATGACATCCTAGTCGAAATCAAGAGGAAGAAATAGGCTTGGGCAGGGCACGTAATGCGAAGGCAGGATAACCGATGGTCATTAAGGGTTCAGACTGGATTCCAAGAGAAGGCAAGCATAGCAGGGGGCAGCAGAAAGTTGGGCGAATGAGATTAAGAAGTTTGCAGGGACAGGGTGGCTGCAGCTGGCACAAGAAACAGTCAATTGGAAAGATATGGGAGAGGCCTTTGCTCTGCAGTGGGCGTAGTTAGGATGACGATGATGCTTACTACTGCTGTGCTTGGGTAACCCATACCTTGCCCCCGAGGGTGGATTTATGGGTAACTTTTGAAAATGGGTGGGGTGGGGTGGGTCTTCTTGAACACGCGTTGAGAAAGGCAGATGATTTATTGTGGTTGGGCCAGATGCGAATTAGGTGCTCTAGAATTTTGGTTTTCATTCCCTCATTGGTCATTCTCTGCCTCACATTCATAGATTCCTGGGAGTCCTCATACCACTCCTGGCACAGTTGGGCAGCGGTTAAGTGATGCGCCACTCCCCTGCGATGGCAGGTGCTGCCACCGGTGGGGCTTGTGAGACCCAGGTTGCTCTTCCTGAGCAACCTTTTGCAACTAATCATTAATTCAACTGCCACCTGCTACAGTGGGTAGTTTGTTCGTAATCTAGTGGGCAGGTTGTGATGGCATCACACTGTCACGTGACCTAGGTGGCCCATCTGCCAGCCAGCCACCCAGCTCTCCAATTCAAAGTCGTAGAGGGACTGGGCAAACAGAGGTGAAATTGACGAGGGGGGGCTGTAGTACCAGTGCAGTAATTTCCCCAGAGAAAGAGAGCAACTAGGTGGCAGGTGAGTAAGCTAGATCACGTGACCCTGTGACGTCATCACAGCCTGCCTCCACAGAGGGACTGCAGAGACTGCAAGTCTAGGCAGCAGAGTGGAAGCTCTAGTGCTTGCTTACTAAAAAATTAGAGCCTATGCTGTGTTTTCATTAGAAAATATCTCATATGGAGAGGCAAAGGGATGCCCCCACCCTTATATTCACTCCTCATGTTGGCTGCTTTTTAGTGCGCTAGCACTTGATGGGTCACTAGTGAAAAAGCCATGACTTCTCATGTTAAAGCCTCCGAGTAATTTGAGTAAGCTCAAAGGAGCGTCGCACCAGCTGCAGCCAAGTGGAAAGAAGGTGTGAAGATGAAGGGCGAGAAGATGTGTGCAGATGCCAGAAAAAAGTGGTGAAGGATGAAGATGCCGGAGGAGAGGAATGTGCAGCACAGCAAACAGTAAATTGTGGAAGAAGCCAGACAACAAGCACAGCGAGCTGAACTTTGATGCAAAATAGAGAGCGCCAACATAATTCAGCCAACCCAGTGCGTATAGCTACACAGCAAGCCGAGCAGAGCGGCGAAGGCAGTATAGCCTCTTTAAACGGGATGCAGAAACAGATAAAGAGCTAGAAAGAAAAGGCAAATGATAAAGGGTGCCGGAGGAGAGTGCAGTCGAGAGGTGTGTACAAGTGGCTTCAGAGACCGTTGAACAGAGGGTATGGCGACTTGAATCTCAGCGAGCAGCTCAGGTGGCTTATAGCAATTGGAACTCAAACTTTCAATCTTATAACTAAGCTAAATACTGATGAACAAAGCTAAACATGGGAAAATATGCTAGTGCACGCCCAAGTTGCATTTAGCTTGACCAGCTAAATCGGGGGGAAATTTTTCAGACGTACAAAGTGCTTGCCGTGCATTGCAGTCTGGCAGTGGTATATTGTGCAGTTGCAGTGAGATTCTCTTACACTGGTGTTTTGTTTCTGTCTCAATAAACTTTTTTCTTATACCTGCCATGTTTAGGTAATTTTACCCTTCTAATCGTTGACATTATAACCAGAATTCATTTTTCAGGCATAAGATGCGATCATAGTGAAATGTACAGTAAACATAATATGAACATACAAATGTGCATAAGTGCACTTGTTTGCCGCATATGTGTGCACGTTCACTAATAGTTCATGTTGGTTGCTGTTCTGCACTAACTCCTTTGATGCGTGCAGTGTTATATTGCCATGTCGTTATATCGTTTTCATCTGACTCTTGTTTCAGTCCAATGTTGAAAATATTTCCAGTGGTGCAAGCATACGTGTTAAATTATAAAGCACCGCATTATTCTTACCATTTGCTGTATAGTGCAAAGGTAAATTGGTAGCAAAGTTTAGTTTCTTTGTTTCGTTGTGTCATTCTGATTACAGTTCTTGCCTGCTCCACCTTTATGCGGGTTTATTTTGCCTCCTTTGTGAATTTTCCAGGCTGCCTGCACCGTAAGAGTCCCCGTGGAAGTTGTTAAGCAGCGGACTCAGGCAAACCATGAAACGAATAGCTGGAGGACATTTAAGAATGTGATGAGCACTGAGGTAAGCACTGTTTATTTGGAGTGTGAACTGTGCTGGCATCATCTTGTTGGGTGTATTACAGCTTCAATTGCCACTGCAACAATAACCTCTAACAACTACTACTACTACTGCTGCTGCTACTATGCTATGCAAGAGTCATTTTGTCTCGGGTGGGGGGGGGGGGTTCATTTTGCTCAAGTTAGGAGGAACCATTTGAGGAGATTTTGCATTCTTATGTGTACTAGCACTAACCAAATAAAAATTGGTTTTATAGGAAAGGTAATGGCTTTATCCAAAAATACTATCATGGGTCATATGGATACTATTCAAATTTCACTCCTTAACAAGAAAACCTGGTACCCATTCTTGATATATTTTGCAAGCTTAATTGGAGATTTGTGAATAGAAGCTTTAAATTTAGTACCATCAATGCTCGCTATCAAAATTAAACATACATGCAGCCATTGACTCTCTACATATTGATGCTAAGAGCAGCAATATGTGTTTCAAAAAAGTTTATAATTGCTTTTGCATTTAGTGTCGACTGTAAGGTTCTCATTTGTTCTGCTGGCTTCAGCTCTTCTAGAAGTAAACACCTGGTTCAGCGCCTTATGCTTACCTATTTTTCCCATCTTGCAGCTACACTATTTTCCTTTCTTGTCATCATCTTGAAAGAAACTTATCTCGCATAGTGCATGGAAAATGAAGGGCATTAGGCTCAATTGAATACTGACGTGATGCTTTGTGGAGCGTAGGAGGTGAAATCTGACCGTGGTGGCTAGGCTTTGCAGAGAATGGTGGTGTTCGAGTGCAGCCGTGTAGACATACAGGCCTCATAAATCTGCAGGCTGCATAGACACGCATGCTGTGGTGAACATCTGCATCATGCCTTGTTCCCACCAGTTGCATACCGCTTCTATGCACAAGGCAAGTCTGGTGCCCTCTTTGTATGCAGCTGCACTAACCCCCAAGTTTCTCTTTTGTTGCACTCTATGATACTCTGGCCTTTCATTGATCAATTACATGTTGTATAGTAGAGAGTTATGCATTGTTCGTCAGTCTGAGTTTCAGTCACTCTGTGTGGAAATCTAATTCTTGATGCAGGGGATCCGAGGTTTCTACCGCGGTTACCTTACGACTGTAGCAAGGGAGATCCCGTTTTCATTTATCCAGTTCCCTTTGTGGGAATTTCTCAAGGTAAGCTCTGTTTTAGTGATTTACAGTAAGTAATGTAATGAAAAAGGTTTTGTATCCTCTTCTTTGCAGTGGTATTATGGCTAACTCACTGTTCCTGTTTTTAAGGCGAAAGCCTTACTAGTCCCATTACAAGAAAAGATGATGGCATATGTGTGTGTTAGTGTGTGCTCGTAGGTGGTTCCAAAAATCCCAGCAATGGCTAGAAAAATAGGGTGATCTCATCAAGGGGCCGTAGGATGCACACAGCGAGCTGAGCACTGTAATTTCAATCATATACATTTCGTTCTTCCGCCGACCTCAGTGTTAGTTTTCCCAACATTCTTACCAAAATTGTGACGCAGCCGTTTGTCGTACAGAATTCTGGGGGGTGTGGTGACATTTCACGTTGCATATAGCTTACGTATGGTAGTCAAGTTGGAGGCCAGCTTGCGATAAGGATTCGAACCAATGACATATGCAGCTTGAATTGTATGCTTTTCCAAACTCTACCTTTTCTGTTAAGGCAGGGTTGAGGTGTCTACCTGGAATTGACACAGTTACTGCATCATTTCCTTTCCTCAAAAGCCAATTTGCATATCAAAATCTGTGAAGCAACCCACAACCCTAATAGCCTTTGGTGTCATAGGATTTCTCATTGCATTTTTCATTGATTTTTCTCTTAGGTTGGAGTCTCACTCCAGACAGGTATACAGACAAACCGAGTGTCCAAGTGTTTCACTCGGCCCTTTGGGGATTCAGCGTTTCTGAAAGCATGTTGAGGCACATTTTCGTTTCATTTCTCAGTGCACAACCTGCATCAAGGTTGAACGCTCACGATGACCTACTAATGCTTTTGCTTTAACAGCACATAAACAGTATTAAGTGCCCTTTCTTTTTTTGCTCTTGCTGTGTCACATACTTTGAAAAGATTCCTGTTATGCATTGCCCAATGAGCAGTTTAAGGGTTAAACATGCCAAAAACTAAAAAGAACAATGGGTAAAACTATGGTTCAGTTGGGAAATATTACCTTGTATTGGTGGAAGCAAACAGAGGACTACCGCCAGTTACATGAAGAAGTAACTTAGGTTCAAGAGCATTTACCAGAAAATCTCTTATGTTATAAAAAGCTCATAAATATTGCTCAAATGTTAAGTATCATACTGATATATTCTGCCAGTGATCAGCTAGTTGCTATAAGTATTCAGACATAAAGAAAGCAGCACATATTTGTGAACAAACATAAGTTTGTCATGTCCATAGCGAATGGTAAAGGAGGAAGCTTATTAGTGGATAGAGCAAACAGCCAGAGGTATCTTTGGAGGATGCTGAAGAAAGGAGAATGGAATGTAGCTGGTACTAGCCAAATCATAAGGCAAAATTTTCTGGGATGGGGTATGCATCCCACGAAACACAAGAAGGGCTACGCAACGTGCAACAAACGTCTAAGAAAGTATACGGTAATGTCTAAAGAAATATATTTTCAGATGTTCTATAGACAATGTGGCAAAAAGAGGAGTTATATGCCTGCTAATGCTCCACCAAAAATGGTCTAGAAAACTTCTTCGTAAGAACTCGTTAAGAACATATTTAGACATTTTTATTTTTTTGAAATGGCTCCTTATAGACTTATGGCTGCTGATAGACTCAAGATCAGTATGCTATATATTCAGAGTGGGATTTCATTAGGTTTAGTGCGCATGCTTTTTTTAGAGTTGCAGATTTTGTTTGCTCAGATATGTGCAGTGTAGCTCGAACTGCTAAGGGCAGGCAAAGGGCAAAGGGTGCTCTACTACATACGGCACGTCCGACGCGCACTTGCTCTCATTACTCTTATTGTATATTGACATCGAAGAAGTATGCTATTTGCAACGTTTGTTGCGTGGACATTCCTGCTGCCCTAACGGCCGTGCGCAATTATTCTATGTTAATTGGCGCTCAGTCATGTACATGACTAGCTCAGTCGTCACTGATCACCAAAATAAAAGATGCATAAGAATTCATATGATTGGACTTAGGTTCACTGCGGCGCTAGTTCACATGTACCGACTGTTTGTGTCAAGTACTTGGACATGTATGCAAAGATACGTTCGGAACAAATTGCTGTTAAAAAAACCCCGCTAAAACGTTCCCGAGTAAACTTCTGGTCAGAGAAATTTTCAAGACGTTGCGTGGAAAACGTACCTATATTTAGACTAAGCTTTTAAAACGTTTGTGAATAAACTTCTTTTGTCAGTATGTTTTTAAAATGTTTGTGAATAGGTTTCTTTCGTCGGTATGTTTTTAACATGTTTGTGGATAAACCTCCATTGCTGAGATGTTTTTTAAACGTTTCAATCTAGAGTTAGACGTCGCTAGATGTTTGGAGTTTATTGAAGACATTTTATAGAAGTTATGTGTTTTGTGGGATGGCTCATGCAGGTCAAAGCCAGTAGGAGATCAATAGGAGTGGTGAGTTGTACAAGAATGGAAGAATGATTTGTACATTGTAATTGTGGTGAAACATCAGTACTGTCGGCATGAAATTTTGGTACTCATACCATTGGCATGAAAATTTGGTGCTAGCGGTATTAATGGTGCGCTTGGGCCACACACAAGCACTTCTCACTTCGCATATCTTAGCCAGTGTTGCATTCATTGTGCTCCTTGTTTAAAGGCTTTTTTTTAGCATTTTTGTTGTTTTAGATGTGCTCCTCAATGGAGCAAAACCTCATGTGGAAAAGCGTTTTTGCCTTTGACTGTATGAATAGAACAGTGAGCCAGGGGTGACCTTGATAAGACAGTAGTGCATCAACAGTAATGACACGTCCTGCTTCAGACGAGTACAGTGAGCTTATATCCGGGGGTGTTTGCTTAGGTATCAGTTGTATTGTCAAAGAAAACTGCTCTGGAGTTCTGGTTACATTCATTCTTGACTCCTCAATTTTTTCAATATATTGTCATCTATTGTGTTATTATCAGGCCTATCATCTTATTCGTCACTGCTAAATGGAGGCATACAAAAAATGAAAATTTGTTTGAAAATGCTCATTGTGATTCAACCACTCCAAAATAAGCAATCTGGATAATAAGCTTTGTATTGCACCACAAACAACTAGTTTCTGAGAACTCTATTGTCTGTGTCTGTTTCTATATAAAACTGCATTTTAAAGTGTAGGTACTACAATGGGAGGCATAGAGGCATAGCTGATATGAGTACTGAAGTGCCCCTAGTATTTCTCGATCATTTCAAGGGTGATTGGAGTAGAACTTTCAGTTTTTTAAATAATTCGTTTACAGATTTGAGAATTTTTAACTGTGCAACCAATTTATCGGAAATTTTGCTGTGAAATTATTTACAGGCATTTCATTTTTTGTTAAATATTTCTTTGTAGATGTCAGTGATTCATATATTGCATTTTATATCTTTTATATACCATTTTACATGTTTACCTATGAGTATTTGAAATATTTTTTCAGCACATGTTTGCCAACCCAGATTCTTTGCTTTCATGGCAGGCGGCTGTTTGCGGTGCCATATCAGGTGAGCAGTTCATATTTCACTTCAGTGACAGAAACTGGCTAACATTATTAGAGACCTTTAGTATAGCATATGATTGCTTATGTACGTTAAACGCAAGCATTTGGCGGGAGGTTACAGTGGAAATCGCATGAGCGCTTTTAGTTTATCGTATGCCAAACCGAACGCAACGATAGCGCAGGCTGCAGTGGCATCATCTGGTGTTAAAATGTGAAAATATTTTTACACATTTTTCGCACTTAGCCAAGGTTATCCAAGCTGTAGTGCGTAGATAGCCAGTTCATCACCAGTTCAGTCGGGTCAGGGCCTAATTTCTTTTAAGTAACTGAACTGAGCAAGGTTTTAAAAATGTCATGTTGAGTTCTTTCGGATCCTTCTGCCTACCGCTGAAATGACAGCGTTTGGCAAGGCTATGACTGCTTTGTTGTAAAAATCTAAATCAAGGCAATTTGCAGTTGGCGGTGTCTTGTTAGGGTTGAGAACGACGGAATTGTCTCACAGAATCAAAAATAGGGCAAGTTTATTCGTTATTTTTTCTGCTGTAGTTGAGAGCAGACAAAGCGAATATCACATGTACCATTTAAAGACAATGAGTATACCTAAATACCCAATAACATTGGCGAATTCTCTCCGAAGCGGGTGACGTGGACGCCGCCATGTTGACAATGCATTTTTTCCTACCGTAAGCAAGAGCACACATGCTAAATTTGAAAAACAGCGCATGTAACGCGAATGTACGTAAAACGTCGATGAGAAATAGCTTTTGGCGCATGCGCCGTATGAAGGATGCCATTTTATTGCACTGACATTACCTTTGCATATGTCTGTGTACGCTCTACTAAATGTCTCTGTCAGCCGCACTTTAGCTTTTAGTTTTCTCGTAGCTAAACTATTTCTGACTGCCGCTTTTACTTCTTTCATGTGGACATAATCCTGCACTCCTCTGTGCCTTGCCAACCTTGTAGTACTCATTATTTCTGTGAAGAAACTTATAGTTAAGGCCCTTTGCTTTCTTTTTTTTAATTTAGAATTCAGGGGGAAAAAAATTGGGCAATAATTTCTGAGTTTAAATTCAAGTATAAATTGGTTTATTCAGTAAACATTTCTAAAATTTGGGTTTTTTCCATCAGAGGCCATTTACTGGTAGTGTTTGCTTTACAGCGCGCGCCATTATACAGTGCCCACCCTGTGCTTTCGCGTGATGTCTATAAAATTTGGTGGTGGGTGGAGACCTGTGTGTGAAAGATGTGCTTTTACTGGTGAATGCATGGAAGATGCCCTGATCCGCTAAAGCGCTAGAGGTGTTCACACACGCACATGCGCACCATGGCCAGAAATTCAAACAGAATGGACACTTGCAGCAAGCACTGTGCCTCTACAAGTTGATGGCATGTTTTCAGGTATAAATCTGTTTAGGGTGCAAGAATCGTGTAAAATTGGGTTTTCCCCAAAAACGAAGGGCGCTGGTTCCAATGCATGATAATGACAGTAATCGAACTTGATGCAAAGTTCAGCCAGAAACTTGTCACTTAAGGATAGGTTGTATTGGTTCAGGCTTGATGCTCATGCATCTTGAAGTAGAAACAGTGCGAGTTATAGGAAAATGAAGAGGCATTGCAACAAGTTTGGGGATACAGTGCTATAGAGGAGAGTGTAGCTGGTCTTTAGTGTCATTATATATGCTGTTCCTAGTTTTACTCAAGTGAAGGATAGGGTGTTTGAAGTAAATGTTAGCTCCTTGACTCTTGTGAAGCATTGGTGTAGTGAAAAATTTCCTCTTAAAAATGCATCCCATGGCCTGCTTTGCATTGTGCATCATGTTTCTCCGATTTCTTGCTTTAGCCAAAAAGAGAACTCAAGTTTCTTTGTTGGGTATATCTCTAATCTTGTTGCATTATTTGTGTTACAGAGAGCATGAATTGTCACATTTACCCCGAGCGTCCAGCTTCAGTGTAGTGACCTCTTTTAAGCAGTTTTTTTTTTCTGTCGTGTGTAATTATTGATAAAAAATGTGCTGAAATTGAGTTCATTGTATGAAATGCAATGTCTTGTGCAGGTTAGCATGGTAGATACTCTAGAAAATCGGATAGCTGTTTTAGACCAGTGCCATGTTGAGAAAGTTTTGCTTTTATATTATCTTTTTTACAGATGTCACAAACTGTAAAATAGTGAGTCTAACTTATGTTAAAAATCTTAAACCTGCATTGCTAAAAAAACATTTTGTAGTCATTAAGGCTTTCATGCTTACAGCCACGACTTCACTAGTGTGCTTGCCGGCACAGTGTGAATGTATTGTTTTTTTTTTTTTTCGATTTGCTTTGTATCTTTTCCCAATGCTAATGCATGTCACTTGTAGCAGTGTTGATGTCAACAGTCAACTTTTTTTATTTGCTTTTGCTTATATGATCTCAAGGAGGAGGAGTATGAAAAACCTCTCTTCTCCACAGCTATAAGCCTGCATGATCGAGCTTTGAAGTGGCATGCAGTTGACGGCATGCTTTACTTTTCCAGGTGGCATAGCAGGAGGACTGACGACTCCTCTTGATGTTGCCAAAACAAGAATAATATTGGCCGAGGTGAGTCTTAATTTCTTGTCGTCACATCTAAATTGCTGCCATATTTCTCCGTCATATATAATATCAAATTCTTTTCAATTTACAGAGCTTTTGCCATCATATTTGTAGTGCCACATGCCACATATTTTTGTTGCAGCACTGGATTCTCTAGTTATTGCAGCTCTGGCATTGAAAACACTTGTCATGGCTTGCCCGTATATGTGAACATGTATAAAATAGGAAGCATGGTGCATAGCTAAAGCTGTGGTGAATTGGTGGTAGTGAGTGGTAAAGCATGACCTTTGCCAAAAAAGGCAGCACATCTGAAGCATTGCACATGTGGGCAAAAAGAGCACTGTGTTAGTGAGAAACTGTTTTTCAGCAGCGCAGGGGACAAAAGACAAGACAAGTGCACAGACACGGCGCTGAGTGCCGTGTCTGTTCGTAGTCCTGTTAAGGGTCTTGTCATAGTGGTGTTATGATGACAGTTTTGTTTTGTGTTGCCTAGGCATAGTATGTTACTAAAGCATTAATTTGTGGGTTGGCCATTTTGTTAGTCTAATTCTTGAATTTGAAATTGCTAAGTGAAAAGGTGCAGTATAATTGTAGATTTCGTTGCACACTGTTCAGTTCCGTGCAGTTTAAATTTGCATGCTTTATCTGAAAACTATGTTTGCCAGAGTTTGTATGGTGCTGCTTTGTACTGGAAAACTTCATATGTGGCCATTATATCGTTAAGAAGGTCGCAGGAGTTCAGCTTGCCACTCGCTTCTCTTTGCCTTGAATTACTGCTGTGCAGTTGTCCTAAGAGGTATATGAGCAGTGCTTTTTTACAATAGTTAGAACAATAAGCTAACCAAAAATGCTGAAATGTGCACTTGTTAAGTGTTGAACAGTTTGGAACTGCAAGTACCTCTAACTGAAGTGTGTGCTGACATTTTGGAAGGGCAGTGGGCATTAGCTTCACAGTTTTGAATTTAGAAATGTTGCACTGAAGTTGCGGTCTAGTGTATTTTGTTGTTACACATATATTTTTTAGCATTACTGCAGGAAACTAGTGCATGAGATAAAACTAATGCATTGTTTGTCATGCTTGTCATGCTAATCACTGTACTAGCGAGTTATACTTGCCTTTAAATTTCTTGGGAATTTCTAACTTCTATCAGGGTCATGTGGGCATGATTCAGGTAGAAAAAGAAAAGCCGTGTGGGATTATCTATGCATTAATAAGCACATCTTGCAGTGTATAGGGCAGTATATATTACTGCCCTGTTTCTGATAACACTCCTTGATCCTAATTTGCTTCTCATTGATCCCAACTGCTGGCTTGTGAAATATTCAGTCCCTCTATAGCTGCGAGCCCATGCTGCTTAAAACCATTAGGCATCCTTATAAGGTACTGTGTAAAGTAACTTCAAAGAATAGGCAGTGTGATGGTGCAGTAGTGCGAGTCACTGCTGCATGCGTGAAGAAGTCAAGTTTGGTACATGTGCACTCAACAAGCGCCCATTTGTACAGATCTGTGGCACTGATTAACATTTACTATCCACAGAGAACAAGTCATCTAGCTGCTGGAAGTATGTACGCTGCACTCAAGACTGTATGGCACGAAAGAGGGCTACCAGGGTGATTAGAATTCTCTTCTTCTTAGTGCTTGGTTCTTGTGGAGTGTCTTCTAACCCTAACATTGAAACAGCCTTAAATTTTGGCAGTCTCACTGCCAAATTGTCAGGTAATAGAACCATATTGTATTTTGATGTTGATTTATTGCATGCACCTGAATAAATTACCAGATTTTTACATTCCTGAAATTAATGATAACTAGGGAAGAAATACTTCAAGTTCATAACTTTTTTCTTATGTTTTTGCTTTTCAGCCATTACCGGGTTAGGCAAATCAATTTTTCACCTCTTTATGCCATATAAAGTTAAATTTAAATTAGTAGTCTGCATCATTATCTCTACTTTTTGTGACGGATACGATTGCTGTATAGTAGATAAATAGAGATTTTGTGAGTTATGTCAAAAGCACAGTGCTCCGCTCGTTCCCCCACCGGATGTTGATTTGTCTGAATACATTTGTTTAACTTGCATGCCAGTATGCCAGGAAAGCTGTATGAACTTTGTGTCTCATATTTTGTTGAATTCAAACTTTCCTTTTCCCTTTTTTTTTTCCAGTCTTTTCAGTGGTGTCACTCCAAGGGTAGTCTCACTTTCAGTGGGTGGTTTCATCTTTCTTGGTGCCTATGAGCAAGCTAAGCAGCTCATTTACCATTTCTTCTCGCCTCCCACCCACTCAGCTGCGTCAACGCATCTGTCCTCAACTGCTAATAGCAAAAAGTACAGCTCAAATGACACAATGGAACAACATCCTGTGCGTAAGCCAAGATAACAGAAACTACATGGGCAATCCTTGTTGCCTGCTGTTAGTATATACCGGTGTTACATAGAGTTATGAGGTGCTGGTGAAGCAGCTTAGTTTCGTGTTGATACTGATGATTAGTGAAATTTTACTGCTCATAATAAAAACGTTAGATAGATTTGTATTTTGTGCGCCTGCATGTCGTCTTGCTAACTTCACGTCACACTACCTGGATCATAAGGGATAAGTGGGGCAGGGAGGTTGTGTTTTTCTGCAATGAAAATTGCTACTGCTAGGTCTATAATTTTGCTGACCATAGTGCTGGAAATGAAGATATGATGGTCGATTTGCTTAGCCAAATGCGAATTAGGTGTGCTAGCAGTTCGGTTTTAACTTCGGTTCTGGTGATCAGATCCAGTGTTCACGGATGGCAGTTGTTGAGATAGCGGCATTGGGGTCATGTCCATATTATGCTGAACTGGTCATCCTCTCCATTCATAGATCCCTGGGAGTCTTCCTGGCACAGTGGTGCAGCGGTCAAGCGATGCGTCACTGCCCTTCTATGGCAGGTGCTGCCGTCAGTGGGACTTGGGTTGGGTTGCGATGCAGGTTGCACTTCCCAAGCAGCCTCTCACGATTGGTGGAGCTGCCACCTGACATGGTAGGCAGGTCGACAGCCTGCCACAAAACCGGCTGCAGACAAACAGACAGGCAAACAAACACACTAACACACAACAGCTAAATGCAGGGAATGGCCACTATGAGTGGTAGCGCATGAAAAAGAAATAGGGCAACTGGAACATAACCACTCTTTCCACTTGATGTGAACTTGCCAGATGTGTTCGGATACAGCATGTTTGGGCAAATCAGGAAGAAAATTTGTGAATTTGTGGGCATTGCGGGTGTGTGGATGGAAATGTCGCATCATCATTATTGAAAGTCTGTACTGTAGCCTGAACGCTGAGCACCTCGAAGCAACAAAATTACAATGCTGCCTTCTTTTCTTCTTTTCCAACACTTGGGCTTTTTTGCAGCCAATCTTCTGGCATGTCGATTTTTTGCCGTTTTCAGCAAAAGCACTGCAATTTGCATGTCATTTTTGCTACAGGACATTGAATGCCCTAGGATTTGTCTGCTTTTAAGGTGACTGGTTTTGCATGATGGAAAAGGGAGCACATGTTCTTTCACCACACACACTTAAATAACATAGCAAATGCAGTCCATTTGGACCTGCTTGTGAAGTTGGGATGCTAGTCTCCCATTTTATGTTTATGGAAGAGCTATGCATACAGGCTGTGCTGTCTGTCACATTTCCAGTCTGTGCATTCAGCCCACCACATGATATTTGTTGCAGCTACACTCTTTGTACAGATGAAGGTAATATGTAAAGCAATAATGACATATAGTATCTTATGGAAGCAGCCGGACCACAAAAAGAGGTGGAAATCACTGCAGCTGGTTTTTGTTAATGTGGCTTACAGTAGGCGAAAATCGAGCGGCATGAGCCAGGCACACAAGCACCTGTCATGAACGATCTTGTCATGGCAGTATTCCACAGCCGGCACTTTGTCTTCATGCAATGCTAGATAATGTGAACAGTGTCTAGTCCACATTCTGTTCATAACACTAGCTGTAAAGGGATACGATACACTTGCACCACAAAACCCGCAAGTTTGTAGTAAAAAGCAAATTATTTTAACATTGGACATGATAAAGAATATGTGGTTGCATTGAACTGTGGAGTGGAACGATACAGACAGTCAACAAAGACTGCACACAACAAAACAGAATGACAATGTAAAGTGCCAGGCCCAACCAAATTGCAAGTCATATAGGTATTGGCAGACAGGAATCTATGCATGGGGCATACCTAGGGGTTAGACTTTTCAGTTTTTGTTTCTTTTAAAATTTGGCTGACATTTTTTTGCATTTCTGAATGCGATTTTTGGTTGTTTTTTTTTCAAATGTTTTCTACTAATGAATTATCTTTTTTTTCCGGTGATATAATGTAGCATTCTTGTGCGGTCAAAAGTCACTTAGAGTATATTTTGACTATTTTGTTTGCACCATCTGTAGACTTGGCAGCAATTCATGCACTTGTGATCGTAATTACTGCTGTGCTTGTCAAAGCAAAGGATATTGCCATATAAGAAAATGGTGTGGAAGTTTAATGATGAAACTAGGACACAAACGCAAATTGAAGTTTATTTTTAAACAGTTGGTTGTCATGTGATCATTGGGGTGTTGCTTTGGCTGAGTGGAGGGCGAAGCATCAAATGGTCAGCATGCTGGCAGCAGCAGTGGAATTGCCGCTGAACCGTTGATGTTGATGAAAAACGACACATTTAGAGCGTTGCTCATAGGTGCCCGTTCCTACGTTCCGTGTTGTAGCCGTAAGCGTAACATGCCACCTGACAGGTGACAGATACGTAGTAGCAGAGCGAAATGCCACCTGCAACAGTGAGAGGGGAGGAATGGACAACCTGAAAGTGGCTTCCATGGGAAGATCCCAGAAGGTGCCAGTATAGAAGCCTTAGTGTTTAGCAGCGTAACACGCCACCTACCAGCTGTGGCATGAAAATGCGTGAAGAGCTGCGCCCAGATTTTGCATTACCGGCTATCGTAATCGTCTGTCAATTTTTTCATGACGCTTATATATGGCACTTGTGCATGCTCTGGAGAAACGTACTTAACCAAGTAAGTGCCCTTAGCAGCTGATGATAGTGAACAGTACTAGGCTGGCATGCAGACAATGTTTGGCGAATAGTGGGGCCTCAATCCCGGTCTGCAGAGGCACATAAGGTAGCGGAGAAATGCCTAAAAATGCGCAACTGCGCTATTCAATACGACGGCAACACCGTCACCGTGTCCGTGGCTTCCGTACATTTAAACAGCAGGTTCTTTCTTCTCGTCCGATTCAGCCGGACCACAACTAAAATTGCCGAACACAGAATTTTACATGCATGTGCAATTGTAGCACAACTTGTCGATCAGGGCGTGGCCTGTAGACTCGGCAAACGTTCGTTAATTCTTTCCGGTTGTCTCCTTGCTTCCACTAGTCTTTTTCAAAAACCTCATTAGGAAGCCTGCATGTTACGCCTTCTCATCTCCTTCGGGCCCTCTTGGCACAGTGGTTCTTTCTTCTTTGCCGCTCCTGCAGGCATCATCCGGCGCCCGCCAAGTTCTTTGAAAACCGCGGCTGTTACGCAGGCTTCCCTCACTTCCCTAACGGGCTTTCCCCTTTGGGGATGGCTGCGGAAGGATAAGGTGTCCCTTTAGAGGGCGGCGTGCTTTCCCACAGCCAGCTTCTCTGCCCTGCCGTCCGTCTGGTGCCAGCTTGCTGACCCCACTGCTCGAGTTCAAACAGCTTCGCGGCAAGCGGCCGCCATACGTGGTCTATATGCGCACACAGCGTTCCTTGTACGTCCCCTCGGGGGCTACGCAGCCCCGTGCACAACACATTTTGTCCTTTGAGCGTAACTCCTTCTATAGCTATATATGATCTGCATGTCAACAATACTGACCGTTTTCGATTAAAGCCAAATTTTGAAAATTTAATGCGGCATACTTTCATCGGTGTAAACCGAAAACTCCAACCGCACTCCTTGCTCACATTTTGGTGGGGTGCGGCCCTAACACGAAAGCCGCATTTTACAGGAATCATATTCTTAGCGGTAAGAAACAGACACAACACCAAGCTACACACACACAGGACACTTGGTGTAGCTTGGTGTTGTGTCTGTTTCTTACCGCTAAGAATATGATTCCTTTAAGCCGTTACCAACTAGCCCAACTTAATGTTTTAACGCATTTTACAGTTTGATTTTCCAACTTTATTCCAGAGAAACTACTGTACTGTACCACACAGTCTGATGATACATCTGGCGCCTAATCGCAAATATCTCGAAGATTCTTCATCGCTGTCGCTGCTGCTCGGGCCCAGTTCACCGCCCACGTAAATGAAATCACCTTCAGTGGAATTGGTCTGGGTACCGGCTCACTTGTCAAACCCGGGGAATGAGGTAGTCCACGATAAAGCTCGATCTATCGGCTGAGCTGTGGATGCTAACTTTGACGTCGGAATGACAAGAGACTGCCTTAATACCTTTCTCGAGGTCACTCTGCATTACAGGCTAGAAAGGCTAACCTTCATACCTCTGCATATAAACCTAACCAAAGAACAGGTGGTACTGTGGAGACAACTCAAAACTAAAACTCGCCCTAACCCTGCTGGCCATGTGTACCCGGATAGATTTAAACTGGAGTGCTGCAAATGCGGTGGCGAAGCCACTGTAGACCACATCTGGCACTCTCCGACAGATCTCCCGCCAATATCGCTTCAGAGGCTCGGACACCCGGGCCCGTGGGAGACCTTGCTTCTCAGCTCCGACCTGGAAACACAAGTACAGGTCGTGACAAGAGCCCTGGAGGCCGCCGCCAGTCTCCACTGACAGCCTCCTGGCAAGATCAATTGATCCACTTGTTACTCAAGCCGATAATAAGTTTTCCATTCCAAATCACCAGAGTCGCGTTCCATGAACTCTTCACGGCAATTCGCACATAGCATTGTGCAAATATGTTCGTGTGGTTGTATATAATTGCCTGCTGAGACCGTACGCATGGCTAAACACAGCGCCATAAGTATATGCAGTCATTGATTATAATGTAGGTGCACTTGACTACACAATGTCATGAATATGTCGTTTAACCTACAACCACCTTTGAATAATAATGAATAAGGAACACCATTTACAATGCAGTCGCTTCGTAAGCGACCAGACAGTGGGTTTGCGGAAAGAAAAAAAGATCGCTCTGCTTCCGAATGAATGTACTGGCGACAACTGGGCTTGTGTATTTTCACGTGTTCATTATAGTGCATTTACTATAGTTGAACCTCGTTATAACGAAGTAGAAGGGGCCCCGCGATTTTGTCGTTGCAGTCGTTGCTACTTCAGCTGGTCGCGACCTTGTTTGCAGCTGCCACATGCCAACGTGATTACGTCCATGTACTATGCATCGGGAGGAAAACATGACCGGCGTTTAGTGTGCGTTCCGGGAGCGTTCCAAGACAGCCCACCACTATGTCAACCTGCCAGCGCGCGTGTCTGCCGCGGCCCACATGGGCTGCGTAGCCTAGAAATCGGGCCTTACAACAATGTCGTAGATGACAGGGGGAAACCTATTCAGAATATTCAGCTCCGTTTTCTAGGTGCTGAAGGCCACTGTAAAAGAGGGCGCGTGGCGGGGATTTCGTCGTGGGTACGCGTTTTGGTTGGCTTCGCCGCACAGCTCTCGAGCACGTGGCCCACAACACCACCGTTAGGTCAGGAATGTCTTGTGGAGATTGCATACGCTATGCCGGAGGATGTGATGATCGCCGCCTTCTGGGCAACGAAAACTGCTCTGCGCTTACGTTTTCCACTGCCTGGCCCTGTCGAACCAACGGGACCCGAGTACCGTCAAACACTGCAAACGTACCGTTTTTAACCGTGCTGCGAAAACAGGATAAACTGAACCCGAGGAGCAGAACGGGCAGCGAAAAGGTTGGAGGACGAGGGAATAATTGTTTTTTGGGGCAAAGAACTGGCGCAGTATCTGTCTCATATATCGGCGGACACCTGAACCGCGCCGTAAGGGAAGGGGTAAAGGAGGGAGTGGAAGAATAAAGGAAGAAAGAGGTGTCGTCGTAGTGGAGGGCTCAGGAATAATTTCGACCACCTGGGGATCTTTAACGTGCACTGACATCGCACAGCACGAGGGAACGGGGAGAGCAAATTATGTATGGATTTCAGTTTGCCATGTCGAAACGGGACGCAAAAGATGGGCACCGTTACACACCAGGATGCTCAGAGCGAAATGCCCAATGGGGTTAGTTGGAGGTTCGCGATAATATCTTGTTGAAGGAATTTTGCTTTGTAATAGATATCAAATACACAGGCTTTTATATGGGAGCTCTCATGACTTTTTTCTTTATATATATATATATATATATATATATATATATATATATATATATATATATATAATTCGTTATGAACCATTTCGTTTTCACGTGGTTTTCAATTCCATCGAAGGTAAAGTTTTTTTTTTATCTGTTCGAGAATTGGGGAGGGGCGGAGATTCGAGCCGCCGCTGTTTTTGTTCACGAGGTGCGTGCTGTATCTCTATGCCATCGCTACATCGCGCGTCCTAAGTATCGGACATGGGCAGTATCAAAGATACATGTATCTTCGATTCATTTTGTAAATCGGTATTAGGTATCGCTTGCTAAAAATGGAAGTATCGGAATATAGGTATTGCAAACAAATTTTTAGTATATTGTGTATTTTCGGTGCTCGATACTAAAAAAAAGAACTATGCTGCAGGTTTTGCCCCTGCTGTGAGTCAGATTTAGGGCCAGCGATGACGTCATCGGGGTAGAGGCGCCTAAGAACGCATGGTGAGGTGTCGTTCTAATCGGTGGCGAGCTAATGCGAGAAGCAGATCTTAAAAACTATTTGTAAATTACAGGGTACATTCAGAGCTTTTAAATTTGTCTCGAATAATCGCGAACACGACCTCTACAGATCTTTTGCATTAGAATATGGCCATCAAAACCATTTCACGGTCCGTTTAAAGCACGGCCGCATAGCGAGGCTCTTTCGGACCGGCGGTGTGAGAAAATGCTGTTACCTACTATCGTTAATGAATAAACATCTAACTAACAGAGATTAGCCAGATATGGTTTGCCTAGTAAAAGCTTTTAGCACTTTTATTTTGTCCGTTTCTTTCTAGCTTTTAACTAAGAATGTTCAACCTCAAACGTCTGTTAATTGAACATAGCTCTGGGGAAATAACTGCTCGATTTTCCCCAGCGCGCAGAGCTTGCACCTTTTAATTAGCACAGGGTAAAGCTAGGCAGAATAAACCGGTAAATACTGCAGTAAAAAGCGGAGAGCATCAGAAACAGTTTGAAGTTTTTTTCTGATGTAGCGAATAAATGCTCAGAGACGAGTTTCCATGAAGAGCATTAGCTTTAAAAATATATTTTGCTAGACTTCTGCATGTCTTCATTCCAATGCTAAAGTTTTAACGAAATCGATGATGATGATGATAGCGATTTTCTATGGCGCAATTAAGGGCATCTGCGGCCAAAGTGCGCCATGGCACAAGATATTTTCATTTTGCTCAAGTTAGGGTCAAAAACCCATTTCCCAAGCATTGCACCCTGTTTAAGTCGAGCATCAGACCAGGGGAAGCGTGTACCCATTTTATCACCGGTGGGTACCCGGCGGCACTGGGGATCGAACCCCGTACCTCCCGCATGCGAGGCGGATGCTCAACCACTAAACCACCGCTGTGGTAGTTTTAACGAAACCAGCTGTGCCGACAGTGGACCTAAAGAAATCCGCGCGATCGGATTGATTTAAACCTTTTAATATACATTACGCTTTATCGAATGCACTAAAATTGCCACAAGCCTCGGAGAAATTTCTTAGCAAATCATACTACTAGCTTATTATTGACGATTTCAGTGGTGTTTTGAAGTATTGACGATACACTGTCGAGTATCTGCATCAGAAGTCAGTTTTCTTTCGGTATCTTGCATCGATATCGGAAAAGCATTTTTTGAGGTTACCAGTATCGAAGATACTTGAAATTTTCAGGTATCGTGCCCAGGGCCCTGCTAAGTATGCCGTAAGTTCTCGTATAATGCCGCAACCAAGCTCTCGCGAAACCAGGGTATAAACCTGTATTTGTTGTGCTTTTCAGGGTGCGCCGCAAAACTCAAGGCGGAATAAGAAACGCTTTCCTGTCTTGGACGGGTCACTTAGGCGACCAGTGTCTCCGTCCCATTAATTCCCTTTACTGTGATACTGGCACATAGAAAGAAACCAGGTAGACCGACACGTGCCACATGCAAATAAAAGAAAATATAGGGGAAATGAAGGTGAATGACGGTGCCCCAGAAAGTTGTCTCCCCTGAAACTTGCGCGGCTGAGAGGCCGGCAGGAACACGGAGCACGCCTGGCGAAAGTATCACTGCTGCTTCGATGGCGAGGTGAGAGCGACTGCTCCATAGAAACACAGCCAAGACACAGAGGCAGTAAAGCGGCGGAGGATCGCTTTCGCAAGCAGCTGGCGAGTAGAAGCGAGGATTATCTCACACATTGTCGTCTGCAAGGAGTGCAGCCAAACACTGACGACGCCCTTGGCGCTGAGATGCGGACTTTAATCACTTACGTTGACGTTAATCACTTTGTTGCCGTCTGTTATCATGGCTACTCAGTATGTTTCTCACTGTCTCAATCATGATAAAGCAGTCTAGTCACCATTTTCACATACCACTGCGTATCATAACGCATTCGTTGCCCAGACAGCCAAAGAGTGGAATCGTCTTTCTTCCGGCACAGTTCGCAAAACTAACCTAGCGCAGCTCAAGGCCTTCACTGAAGAAATCGTCGACATGCTACAACGACTCTCTCACCATGTAATACCATACAGGGCATTCGAACTTTCAGTAAATCAATAAATAAAAACAATGACCACTTTTTTTCCTCAGTGAAGATAAATATTGGTAGAGCTATTCGCGGCTTTGCGCATTAATCAGCGAGGGAGCTAATGTGAAAGCTTAATCAACTAGAGCTGATTAATGCGCTTAAGAATACGATTAAGAAGAGCGGCGGCGACGGTTAGTCCGGGCTTCTTTCTGCCGCGAATCGACCATATATACTGGCAGAAATACAGTTGCTCGCTGTGACGATGTTATGCTGCACGACGCGCTATCTGCGGCCGACCTTGGCTCCACGCCTACTGCTTCTCGACGTTTGTCTATGACGTCACACCAGCTGTGCCCCGGCTGGTCACAGGCTACGCGTGGAGCCACACGTTAAGGGCTCCGCAAGACAGCTCTCGCTGTAAAAGCTCCGCCGTGGAATAAAACTGACGCCACGGTTAAGGCAATCCACACGGTGCACAACTGTGGGGCCTTGACGCTGAAGCTGCCTTGCCTCAGCTTCGAACCACGGGCTAATCGCGCCACGATCTCTTCGCAACGGCCTCGTTAACACTAAACTCACTTGCTCAATAAAGTTTTTCTGTCTGTCTACGAGGACTCGACGCTGGCGCCTATTTGCCTCATATTCTGCAGTATGAAGTGTGGCGTCTTGACAGGCTTTTCTCTTTTTTTTTTTTCGTTCTAGAGCTGTCGTCCAGAGCGACGAGTTTCCAACAAGTTGGAAATTTTGCGCCCTCTCGTGCCGCTCAATCGCTTAATTCGCTCAGTCACTTGCGTGTGAACCAGCCTTCAGAATCGTTCGACTGTTACTTTCGGGGAATGTTTATAGTATATTATCATTACTTTTGGTGAGCAGTAATTTGTAATGTAATCATATCTGCGAGATTTCCAGGCAAGGAATTAGTAATGTAATTTAGTTTGATTTCGAGAGTAATTTCGCCACGCCTTGCTTTTGTCACTGAGAGCTACTCACCTGTACTTCACTGACGGAAGGCAAAGAAGATAAAGAACTTGCGCTGTCTTCCTCGCGGCGGTTCTTACCTGGGAGACGGAATGCACAAATCATCGAACGCCAAGTAAGAATAGCTCCAGCAGCCTCTAACTTCGAGGAGCATTCGCTAAGCGAGCGTGTACTGAGGTTTGGGGGCCTGTTACTTGATTAGGTTGCAATGCATGCTTGTTTATGCCGAGGGATATACCCCAACCGCATCCGTGTGTCTAGCGTCTTCCATCACTTCTCAATATTGACTGCATTTCAATCTATGGGTTCAGTGCGATGGAGTGACATATGCATATCATTCTCATAAGTATAATTTGCGTATCTCCTGCGTATCGTCTGATAGAACGAAACCTCACCTAATAACGCGCAAGCCGTACGTGTGGTTTTGTGGGCCTTGTGGTTTTTACTGCTCGGATTGGTAGCGAACTGGCACGCTTAGCCATCCCGCGATGGTGCACATGTGCACGGTGCTTTTTCCGTAGCCAAGCGTTGCCCATGGAGAGGACGACTGGGGAGGCTTCGGGCAGCTTCCCAGAAGTACCTAGCGCCGAGGCACAAGCTGGCTGGTCACGAGCGACGTCAGGAGGCCGGAGTAGCCCTTCGATGACCGTAAGTCTCACGGGCGTATATATCCATAGGACCCCTCATCTTCGGGTAACACCCGATTTTACCCGATCGCTGCAGCCCGAAACGATTTCTCCTTGAAAATGCGTCTTGAAGAGAACAGTCTTTTCCGCTGCAAAAAACGAAAACACAATACAAAAATTACCGTACGAAAATTAGCGGATATCTTGTGCATATTCTAGAGTGCGTGGTGTTTGCAGTTAACTGATGGTTTTAATTCACTTTTTAACGCTTGTTATTTATGACGCTGTTTAGTTTGAGGATAAGTATGAAAAGTTACGTTTTAGAAGCCCAAGGCCAAAACAAAAATAAGAAATAACTCTGAAAACTCAACTGTGGAGCTGTTTTGCTGAATAGCTGTTTTTTCCCGAATTAGGGCTAACGAAATATCGCGCTATTTTGACAACCCGAAATCTGGAAAAAATAAAAACCAGAAAATGTGGTGCCCTATATATAGACCGCACTGCAAGATGTGCGGTATATACAGGGAACGCCGCGCACGGAGTACGCGTAGTCGATCGCGCGCGCGATCGACTACACACACACACACACACACACACACACACACACACACACACACACACACACACACACACACACACACACACACACACACACACACACACACACACACACACACACACACACACACACACACACACACACACACACACACACACACACACACACACACACACACACACACACACACACACACACACACACACACACACACACACACACACACACACACACACACACACACACACACACACACACACACACACACACACACACACACACACACACACACACACACACACACACACACACACACACACACACACACACACACACACACACACACACACACACACACACACACACACACACACACACACACACACACACACACACACACACACACACACACACACACACACACACACACACACACACACACACACACACACACACACACACACACACACACACACACACACACACACACACACACACACACACACACACACACACACACACACACACACACACACACACACACACACACACACACACACACACACACACACACACACACACACACACACACACACACACACACACACACACACACACACACACACACACACACACACACACACACACACACACACACACACACACACACACACACACACACACACACACACACACACACACACACACACACACACACACACACACACACACACACACACACACACACACACACACACACACACACACACACACACACACACACGCACACACGCACGCACGCACGCACGCACGCACGCACGCACGCACGCACACACACACACACACACACACACACGTCATCGGCCCAATATTGCAACAGGATGCTCCCATCCTGGTCCTCTGTAGGGCCAGCTTTGCCAATACAGTTCCAATGTTGGGCCAATTACTTGTGCTGCTTTACAGCGCTCCCCTCGCTCAGCCGTCTTCTTTACTAGACTATAGAAACTGCGCTGGATGGTAGCTAGAGATTTTTTTTTCTTTCATGAATCACAGGACAGTTATAAATTATATACAAATTCTGGATTGTATCACTCATCAACTTGGGCTAGGTAAAAGTGCACTACGGGACATGTCTCTGAGATCTCTCTAACAAGGTGCGCCATGCGCCCGTTGAGACCACCTACTCCTGCACAGTGTCCATTGATATCTCAGCGCCCAACTCCGCTGACCCGGGCAACGCATCGCTTCGCTTAATTAGTACCTATCCTAAATGTTCCCCGGCTATCTGTTCTACGCACTTCATGTCCTGCCCTAGTGCATTTGCTCGTCTTCCCTCTAGTTAGGAAACAATTGTCTAGAACTTGTTCCTTAATCCATGCCGCTCGCTTGGCCTCTAAGTTTCACCTATAATTTCCCTTCCTTTAGCAGATTGCTTTGTCCTTAATCTATTTGCAGCTTTTCTTATCTTCATGTTCCAACCCCTTGTGAGTGCTGGCCGTATACGCCGGGTGGCTGTGTGTGTATATATATTAGCAGACAAGGTAAAGGAAAGGAGGGGCTCGTTTGACAAACATATGAAGGAAGCCAACAGTCACCGAAACCAAGAAACAGACGTGGTGAAGAAACACTTGTACTTTTCTTGACGTTTCGGCCCCCGTCTGTTCTTCAGACGAAGGCCGGTCCCCGGCCGAAACTTCAATAAAAGTACAAGTGCTTCTTCACTACGTCTGTTTTCTTTCAAGTGTACTGCCAATCTAGCCCTAGAAACCTTTGCGAACCCTAAACGAGGCCCACTTGCGGTAAGTGCGAACTCTCCTTGCTATTCTTGCCTTTTTATTTTTTTTTAACATTTCATGATCAGAGTGGAGGGTGTCCTGCTTCTCTCAGCAGTTCCAGCGCACAGCAGCCACACGCCCGGGAGTTCCTTTCGGTAAACACAGAATTCGCATTTCGCGGGAAGGCCCCGGAGATAAACAACACATAGCAGAACACTAGCACAACCCAAGACGATGCTTACGTGAAGTTTCGCTAGATAACTACGAATAAATACACCAGGCGTTTCAGGGAACCATGAATAACTGCGCAGAAAATACGGGAAAAGAGACAAGAACCACACGAGACAAGCACAGCGTCCCGTCCTTTTTGCGCAGTTGTTCATTGTTCCCATAATGTCGTACCAACTAGCCCCTCACCGCACTCTTACTTGTTTCAGGGAAGCCCGTCGCTAATTTTCGAAAGCAGGGTTTTAGGGGTAAAGAGACACTTTTTTCGCCATAGTAATACCACTGATTAGTAGCTGTAGTGTGTTAAATGGAAACTTCACTGCTTAATCTCTGCGTACATCCCGATACTGTGCTTATGTTGAACGTGAGATTGTCCGACACGTCACAAGAATCCTTGCTTTCCTAATTTCCTATGCAAGCATTTATTTTATTCTGTCTATCCTGCTTCCGGCAACGTTTACGTTTTTCTTGCCGTAAGCTAGAAAGGAGGTGAACGTTGTGTGGATTCTTTCTACGTTCTGCTGATTGTATTGCGAAGGCGTTGATTTATTGCTAGTTACGCTTATCTGGCTGCAGCAACATTGTTTTTTACATCTTGCCTCAGAAATCGCAAATTTTTCATGTATCGTACGAAGCAGTAGTGCCACTTTTGCGTTTTTGTATCGCAGCGATTCGCGATGTTAGCCCTTCATGAAGGACGCGGAGCGTTTTAAGACGTTTACTCTAATTTGTCTGCAGTTAGAGCCATGAAACTACAAAAAAAATGAGAAAAATTCTAACGACAATTACGATTCTCTCTAATGCGAAATTTGAGCGCAGCTCTATTAGTGCCTCCAGGCTCAGTAGGCTCATTGTTTTACTTAGCTGTGTCGTCGGCACGTCTGGCGGCGATATTAGTTCGATAGACGACGATGTGCAATGCACAATGCGTAAGAAGGTTTATATTAGTCCGATAGCAGCATTAGTTGAAGAAGACATGTACAATGCCGAGCGCGAGTGTGTGTTGCAGTTTTGCACGAGACGTGATCGGCTGTGGTGATAACGTATAGTTCTCTCGTGCAGTGGCCAGTGAATCTGAGCTGTTCGCAGCGCGTTTTTTTTTTATGATAATTCCTACTTCGCTCACACATGTCCAAAATTCTCGGACAAAAATTTGAATATTAAAAAAAATTTTGAGGTGCTGCTAAGGAAATATTGCATGGCAATGGCTCATTATTCCGATGTGTAACAAAATCTTTCTTTTAACGTGTTTCGATCGATCGCATCGAACAGTTAATACTGCCATAGAAAACCGATGTGGAACGCTTTTGACGATAGCAAAAACGCTAACAGCAAAAAAATTCAAGACTTCCGTCGGGTGGTCGGCGGATATATTGATAGTCATATAAGACTATCAATCTTACTATGTGAAAAATCTTACATTATGTGAAAAAATTGCGTCCATAAACTGTTTCTCGCTCAAAAATGCTTTTGTCCAGAATTGCTGGTATATGATTGCTTACGGTTACTCAAGCTCTAGCCCTTTCTCTGCTTTCTCCAAATCCTTTCGCTAAAGGTGCACAAATTAAACCATTCGTGACGGCGTGCTTTTTTCCCTACAGAGCGCAACGAACGTCGCACTGACCGCGGAAAAAGTTCGCCGATCCAAGCGGCAGCGAACAATTGGAGTGATCGCAACAGTAGCCCTGCTCTTATCTGCCGGCGTGACCGTCGTTCCTGTCATGTATTTCTTCAAGCAGCACCGAAAGAAAGCCGTTTACTGCGATACCGAAGACTGTCTTCAACACGCTGCTGAGTTGTCATCCACCATGGACCCTTCTGTTGACCCGTGTCATAGCTTCCGCGATTTCGTGTGCGGTCGATATCAAGGTGCCTCGCTGTGGAACTCACTGGAACACCGAATGGCTTTGCGGTCGGCTGAAATCGCCATCGCCGAATTGGAAAAGGACATTTTAAGAATGGGAAGACCGGCGAGATTATTCTACAGCTGCACAGGCGCCGGACGTATGAGGAGTCACAATCTCGAGCAGTTCCTGCTGCTGAAGAGGAATGTGGGCCTATTGTGGCCCGAAGAGCACAAGCCCAGTGTTCATCCCGTAGAGGTGATGATAAATCTCGCGATCAATTGGAACATGAACTTCTTATTCGACGTAAGAGGGCTTCCTAACACTACCGACGCTCCACCTGCGCTACTGATGACAACCGGCAGACTCGGAGTCTCCTGGAGGTACCGCTATCAGACGGACCCCATGAGTCCTGAACAGTACCGCGACTACGTGAACCGCACCAATGAGGCTCTCGGGGTAGACACTGAACAATGGGACCACAGAGAGCTTCAACGTCTGGAGAGGAGCATTGTGGAGGCAAAGATTCAGATCATCCAAAGTGACCATCATCAGGAGTGGTTCCCACTCGGCTCTCTCGATGCGTTCGTGCCATCCGCAAAAGAAGGATTCTGGCTTGAGATTTTGAACAAGCATTTCAAGGGCGACATCAACTGGACATCCGATCAGTTCTTTGTGCTGCAAGATGTGAGGATACTAGAGACTGTCTCAAGATTACTTACCGCACATGGGCCAGAAGAACTGCATGTCGGGCTATCCTGGATATTCATACAGTCTCATTTGTGGGCCGTGCTGGGAATGCCGAAGCTGATGTTTCCCGAGAACACTGAGAAGATGAAGAAATACGGCTGCCTCGAGTATGTTGACTCCTACTTCGGTCTGCTGAGTGTGAGGGAACACATAGCTCGACGTTACCGCGAATCTGACGTGGAAGACTTCTTGGAGAGCATCAATCGTACCATCATCGCCATGCTGGACAGTCTAGCTCTCGCCAGCAACGACGTCGGAGCCGAAGTAGCGATTCGAAAGATAGCTGCCATGAAGATAAACGTTTTACCAGCTGCCGAGTTTTTCAGCGACCAAGAACTGGAGAAGCTGTACAGGTCCTTCCCACGGCTGACGAACACAATCTTCGTCGCCAACCTGATCAGCTTATCCCGCTTGCACCGCCGCCTGCTCTTCGACAAGAACTATCCGGACGTGTATGGCAGGCGCATGGTCTCCAACTACGGTCAGTCGATCTACGTTTACCCGAGAAACTACCTCGAAATACCGCTGCTCACTCTGGAACCTCCCATGTACTACACGCGCGCTGCATTCGCCATAAATTACGCTGGACTGGGAGCCACCACCGCGCGGGACATGATTCGCGCCTTTGACTCTCGCGGCGTCGCAGTTGATGAAGCTGGCAGCAGCGACCAGTGGTGGGGCGCGTCTCTGTCTGCCTCGTACAAACGCTGGCTGGAATGCAGTGGCTCTGTGCTTCCAGGCGACGTTAATCGCAGTGAGGCTGCTGATACCTCCGAGCGCCTCATTATGTCCGTACCGGCGTTAGAGGTCGCCTTCGGAGCGTACAGGAGCGCCGCTTCTCGAGACACTGTGGAACTTGGCAGCGTGATGCTCGGAGACCTGGTCGACTACACGCCTGACCAGATTTTCTTCATCACCTACTGCCACATGCTTTGCGCCCTTGGGAATGGAACCTTTGATGGCGACGAGGACGAGTGCACCTATGCCGCTAAAAATTTCGAGCCATTTGCGGAAGCCTTCGCTTGCCCGGTTGACTCGCCTATGAATCCCCCTCGAAAATGTCCGTTTTTCCTACCGTCCCAACAGTAACGAATACGCATGCATTCACTCCGAATATAACTGGAGCAAACGAAGTCATGCTTTAAGATCGCGCGTGTTACTACAAAAGTGCGTTGTATATGTGTGCTGGCTCTTCTAGGCTTACTAATGGACCTGATGAGGACATTCCCTTGTTGGTCTATCATTATAAAATACACTACTAGAAGATGCACGCTTTATTTACGCTTCCTTCTAAACACACTGCTTTCCCGCGTATTGCTTTGAATCGTGCTATACCAGTGTCAGTTCCTTACAGTTCCTTATCTGTGCACAAAAGGGACATTTACGCCAACAGATACTTCAGCAAACTATGCCGTTTACTTACATCTTTGATAAGAGGTTATCACGCTGACTTGGTGCACAGCTTTTGTGGAGATTCTGTGTGCTTGAAGCAAGAATGAGCAAGCTCGCAATTGTGCCATTTAGTTTGTTAATCTCGAATAATGTCCTTATGTGTATTATAGGCGCTACTGTATCACTCACTGCACCCTTATTATGGCTACGTGACTCCGTGCTCATTTCGCACATATGCTAAGCGATTTAACATAAAACTTCGGTGAGAATAAATGTCTGCAGCTGGATCTGCGCACTGAACAGCTGATAATTATGGACGTTCATATATTGTTGTCCCACATGTTTTTTTTTTAGATATGATCATTGAAAGCAGTCTCTCATTTAGTTTCCTTGTTGCACAAAGAGTGAAACTGCACCCCTACTTTGCGTGCGCTTGAAGCTAGGCGTTTTTTCTCGTCTCGTGTGTTCTCTTGTCAATTTTAGGTACGTGCATGGATTTTTTTTTCGACATGTACTGGGTTTCTGTGTGGACAGAGGCGAACGCTTGGGTATACCACGAGGAGAAGGAGCATGGAGTGAAGAGAAACCCACGGTTAAAATTAATGTTCTGCCTGGTCTTCAAACCACGTGTGTACGAGCCTAACCGCACAAAGCCATAATACGGTTCGATATGAATGCGGGGACGAAGTAGTCAATTTTTATGCGACAACGTTACCTTCCCGTTCAGCGGGAGAAGCCACCGTAGCTGTTGGCGTGTCTAGAAAATCCCGACTGGAGGTCAAGAGGGCCGCTACGTCACAAGCTGAGCTGTGAAATGAAAATGATTATAACTTGAGTTAAGTGATTACACGGCCTTAGCAAGACTGAAGTGTCATTAAAACGTTGTAAGGATGTGAAGTAAACTGATTACGACGAAAAGAAAATTGGGTGTGGTCGCGTTTCGATGGAGGCGAAGCGCAAAAGGCGCCCGTGTACTGTGCGATGCCAGTGCACGTTAAATATTCCCAGGTGGTCGAAATTATTCCGGAGCCCTCCATTACGGCGCCTCTTTCTTCCTTTCTTCTCTCATTCCCTCCTTTATGCCTTCCCTTACGGCGCGGTTCAGGTGTCCACTGAGATATGTGAGACAGTTGCTGCGCAATTTCCTTTCCCCCAAAACCAAATTTTCAATAATCAATTAGTTGCAACCCAAAGGTCATGGTTTCTAGTAGTATTTGCAAGTCAGACATGCTACCCATAGTCCATTTAGGTGCATTTTTTCGACTTAGTAAAAGTGAAACAGTGTTGTGGTGTACCACGTGGTTTAGTATGCCTACTGGTGTGTGCTAATGAGTGGGTGTAATTACGAAGTGATACAAATTAAGAAATAAACTAGCAAATAACCATTAACGGCTGTCGTGTCATACCCTTAAAATGGAGCTTAAGTGTCCTGTGATTTTTATTGATGGTTGCCATATAAAATATATGCGGATGAAGGGGAACACGGAAAGAAAATCTATTCTTTGAGAGCGAAAGGCAACCTCCTGGAAAATTGACGTCGCAGTAATTAAAAACTAATTTAATTACTTTTCTAGTAAATTGTAAAGTAAGGAATTACTTTTAAGGAATTACGCTGGTCACTACGGAGAGCGGGGTGGAGGTGAGAACGCGCATGGCGCCAACATCCCCGAGCGGAAGTTGCTATAGAGAGAAAAAAAGAGAAAAGCTGGTTAATTGAAAGACATGATTTAGCCGGCGTTTAATTAAACAGCTGACCTGGTAATCTTCATGAGGAAGCAATAAACAACTGACTTCGTAGGCTTCAAACGGCGTCGACAGCGACGGTCACCAAGACGCTGGGTTCGCGGCCGTGTGGCTGTGACATCTCGTGACTCTATCCACCAATCAGGATTTTTGCGTAACACGCCACCGACGCCGGCTTTTCTTCAACACGAACTCCTTAACGCTATTTCGTTAAAATGAAAGTTACGCCTGGTCTCTGCATTTTTTTCAACCGGTTCTTTGAGCGTAGATAGATAGATAAATTATTTGAGCTTAAGCGCACAAAGTCTCTGAACTGAAGATACGGATGCTGGGCTGTCGCATAGAGACATGGGCTGATTTGTAGTAACAGCCGCCATGCATGTGAAATGTGTGCTAACGAAGTTGGTGACAGAAAGAAAACTCTGTTAGAGCGAAGTGCAGAAGCAAGGCTGCATGCGCGTGCAGGTTTTCTCAACGCGACCACGGAGCTAAGTCTCTGAAATGGCAATTTTGACTACAGTGGCAGCGGTCGCCCCTGGATATATGAATAACAGCACTAATAATCTGTCGTCGCTATAGTTTGCATTTGTACGAGCGGGACCTGGCTTAGGCTTTATCCCTAAATGCGACTAATCGTAAAAACTCCCAAAGCATTTACCTACGTGTATTATATAACTACTGCTTGCTTCTAAGCATGGCTAACCTTTATCGAATGAATTTGATTCGCGTCATACATGAATTATTAGACGATAGATAGATATATAGATAAAGAGGAGGAGGAAAAAGCAGGGATGTTAACCAGAAAGGGGTTCCGGTTGGCTACTCTGCACTGGGGAAGAGAAATTAGGGGACTAAAAGGAGGAAGAGAGAAGGGGAAAAAGGCATAACACACACACACACGCACAACGCTGTCACAATTTGTCACTCAATCCAGTCGCTCTCAAGTAGGCAAAAAAGTGCCTTGTATGCCTTGATGGCAGTCGACTGCTGTGGCCACGGACAGAATTAGACGATAGAGATCGATGATAAAGTAATCGTAGAAAATGAAACACTGGAAAATGCTTTTGATGGCAAGACAATTTAGGAAGGAGGGATAAGCTTAGAAGAATCTATGCCGACACAGTTCTGAGTGCAGCCTCTTTCACAACAAGCAGTTACACTACGCCACTATCTACTATCCTTTACTACGCTACTATCCTTTATTTCCGCTGCCCCATCTCAGGGGCTACAGTATCGATGGCAGATGCCGGGGCTAGCAAAAATCTTTTCCTTCCTTTTTACTATTATTTTTAATAAAACCACTACCACCACCACACTACGCCACCACCGCCGCGATAGATAGGTAGATAGTTGCCAGGAAGAAAGAAAAGAAAAGTGCACAGGCCTGCTCACTGGCTCCAGAAGGGCCACAGTCGCTACCACGTGCAGATAGCAGGAGAGTTGAAAGATCGGATAGAAAGACAGGGTAGTAAAGACGCGCTAAAGACAAGGCAGATCTCGGAGGTAGTGCAATACCGGGCTAACCGGTGGCGGGAGTGAAGCATCCTTCAAACTCTCCGCCTTATTTCCAAAAATAAGTCCAACTGGACCCGTAACAGATACTCTACGGAGTCCGGACATTTTCGCCGCGATGCATCCTGGGAGTTGCATGCTTCGGCCGGCACGAAAGCAGCGCTGCTTGCGTCGTGATATGGTTTGAAGCTTTATTAAAACAAAATGCAAGTACATGCCTCTAGACTATTATCAAAAGCAATGCAAACACATCCTTAATAATAATAATAATAATAATAATAATAATAATAATAATAATAATAATAATAATAATAATAATAATAATAATAATTGGTCTTTGGGGAAAAGAAATGGCGCAGTATCTGTCTCATATATCGTTGGACACCGGAACCACGCCGTAAGGGAAGGGACAAAGAAGGGAGTGAAAAGAAGAGAGAGGTGCCGTAGTGGAGGGCTCCTGAGTACAAGGGAGGGCACAGCACAAGGGAGCCTTAGCGTTTTGCCTCCGCAAAAACGCAGCCGCCGCGGTCGGGTTCGAACCCGGGAACTCCGGATCAGTAGCCGAGCGTACCCGCCGCGGTGGCTCAGTGGTTAGGGCGCTCGACTACTGATCCGGAGTTCCCGGGTTCGAACCCGACCGCGGCGGCTGCGTTTTTGTGGAGGAAAAACGCTAAGCCGCCCGTGTGCTGTGCGATGTCAGTGCACGTTAAAGATCCCCAGGTGGTCGAAATTATGCCGGAGCCCTCCACTACGGCACCTATTTCTCTTTCTTCTTTCACTCCCTCTCTCATCCCTTCCCTTACGGCGCGGTTCAGGTGTCCAACGATATATGAGACAGATACTGCGCCATTTCTTTTCCCCAGAAAACCAATTATTATTATTATTAGCCGAGCGTCCTAACCCAAACACATCCTTCAAAGAATGTTCCACTGACACTCTTCCCCTCATTCGAATCGTCTGGACACCAGGCCATGCTTCCCTTCCTGACAACAAGCGTGCCCATGGGCTCACCCAAGACCTGACCCGCCAGACACCAGAGGGAGAGGCCAGGACGTCTGGTCGGTGATTTACAGACGAAGAGAACAGCGTAACTCCATCAGCACCAGAACCCTTAACGTACACACTCACCTTTGAACACTACAGACGCCATAGAAGCATACTCCCCCTGCCCCACACGCACACAAACACACAAGTCCCTCAACAGAGCGGATGTCATAGCATGGCGTAAGTTTCAGACTCACACATTCCCAAACCGTTGCCACAAGCACCTTTTCTTTCCCACGCAATATCCTGGGGGCTGCATAACATGCAGCGCATGCTATTACTCCCCATGGGAGTACATACCCCACCGGCGCACCAACCACACATACTAAACCCCACTTTCTCCTCTTGGGAGGCTGTTGTGTCCAGCGTAGAGCCACTAGACCAGCAATGGCTGATCGAGCAGGCGCGTGTAGTCGCATAGTACGAAAACACTCGGGCCGAGCAGGGGGGGGGGGGGGGGGGGGGGGAGGGGGAGGTGTTATTTGGTGGCACGGCTGCAGGAATTCGTCGTAGAAAAATAAGGAAGTGCAAAATAAAACGGAGAGGGGAATGCTCTATTTATTCTCCAGCTGCTACTGTTGAGGTAACTGTGGGCACGGGGCTATACAATGGGGTTAACGTGATTATATACATATAAGGAAAAAAACTTCCAGCACAAACTGAGTGCTGCTTGTGAGCAGGCTGCGCGGAGAACAAGAACGAGGAGAACAGACGATTATCATGTGCAAGGGCATGCGTTTCGGCTTTCGCAGTCCCATCCTGTGGAAAAAAGGTTTGGCAGTGCATAGATAGCCATGTGACACATTATGGACTTTATAAAAAGTTTTCTAAGTGATGGTGTGCTCTACGGGGATCCGTTAATTATATGCTCTGAAGAGGGCATAGTTTGCGTTTCGCAGAATGCCAGCGGTTGTTCACCGCGTGGTCAAATCAGCCACGCACTCGTCGCCGCCTGAAGATCATCTCCTGCGCCTTGGGTCGGATTGAGAGGCCGGTAACTTCGTCGAAGACAAAGTCCGGACTGTCGGGTGGTGCCTCGATGGTGAAGTGCTCTAGGATGGAGGTGAAGTAGATGAAAACCTCCATGTTGGCGATCACTTCTCCCGGACACGCGCGCTTGCCTGCGAACGTCACCGAAAACCATGGTTGAAAGAGAGACAGCGAGAGAATCGCGAAAAACAATGCACAACAATGCAGTTGCACTTCCGCAGCGGCTAGTGTGCACTTATGTGGTGCTTTGCTAGTTTCCACATGTCATCGTAATCACAGCATTACAGTGCCAACTGCAGAGCAAAGGCCTCTCCCATATATTTCTAATTGACCCTGCCCTGTGCCCCCTGCGGCAATCCTCGCCACCCAATCAGCTGATATTTCTTCAAGTCAATAGAACATGCATGCTCCGGAGTGCCTGTAGACATTTCAGCTCACTAACTTGCCTTACCGCGCATAAATCACTGTACGTTTGGGGTGAGCATGTTACCAGAGCCGAATGCAGGAGACTGGCATGGAGACTGCGGAGTTGAATCGTACAAGAGCGCAATTCAACACGAGAAGCTCCCAGAAGGAGGTTACGTGGCGCCTGCTGGCCTTCCGCACGCCAGACGACTACTTAAGTGTACGAGTCACGACAGTCAATGAGCGGCGGAAAATTCATCCCCCCCCCCCCTCATTCACTCCTCCACCTCACTCTCATTAGTCTACGGATACTCCGGTTGCTCTTCCGGTTAGTTATTCCTTTTTGGCACTCTTACCGTATGAGAAGGGAATAAACCTCTCCGGCTTCCGGGGTCGTGTGCCGTCCTCCGCGAGGAAGCGCTCGGGCAGGAAGACTTCCGGGTCTCCCCAGAAGGATGCGTCATGGAAGATGGACCAGTGCGAGCTGATCACGATGCTGCCGCGAGGGATGACGTAGTTACCCACCTTCACGTCGGCAGTGGCACTGCGTCCAAGAAATGAAAATGATGGTTTCGTTTATGGGGGTTTAACGTCCCAAAGCGACTCAGGCTATGAGGGACGCCGTAGCTGAGGCTTCCGGAAATTTCGGCCACCTGGGGTTCTTTAACGTGCACTGACATCGCACAGTACGCGGGCCTCTAGAATTTCGCCTCCATCGAAATGCGACCGCCGCGGCCGGGATTGAACCCGCGTCTTTCGCGTCAGCAGCTGAGCACCGTAACCACTGAGCCACCGCGGCGGGTGAAATGAAAATAAGAGAGTTGGTATTCGTTCATGTACTTTGTACAGACCAACACAACTCTGTGAGCAAATTTAGATGCGTGTTACGTCTCGCCTACGACGCGCGGTATAGCCGGCGCGGATGCAACGGACGCCGCGGCTTCGTTCAAAGCGGCGGTCATTTGGACCCGTTCATCGCTGCCGCAACGCCTCCCGCCAAGCGCGTCCAGGCAGGTTTCAGTGCCACGTGTCGTCGTGCGTGCGTGTGTGTGTGTGTGCATGTTGGTGCCCACGCTTGTCAAAGCGCGGCAGCCGGGGAGAGGAGCTCCCCAACTTGGAGGCGAGGAGGTCTGACCGGCGCCGGCCTGGCGGACGCGCCCGTCACGTCTGGACATGTTCAAGCGTCGCCGTATCGGACGCCTCTTCCCAAGCCGTTCCTTCTTGCCCTCGACTCCGAGGGTATAAAACGCCGCTGCCCCGGACGCCGAGGGAGACTTCGATTTCTTCCTGCGAGTAACGTGGTCGCCCTGACCGGCTGCTCTTTTGCGATGCCAGAATAAAAAAGTTGTTCTGTTGCCAGTCGACTCATCCTTTGCCGGGACCTTCGGATGTTTCCAGCTTTGCCCCAGGCCGCCAGGCCAACGCTACCCTTGGGGCTTGCAACCCTTTTGCAACATGCGGTGGCTCTGCTCTCGCCGGGGTGAGGGGAGTAGGTAATAGCTGTGATATGGTCCACAGATACGCATGCTAAAACAAGAGTTTTCCAGCAGTTTTAGGATTTCACATTGCACCTATGACTTCGTCTGTTCATAAAATAAAGCTGAGTACAACCCAGAACATAATGAGAATAAAATAAAATAAATTGAAATTTAATAAACGAAGTTAATGTAACTTACTTCACTAAGTAAATAAGTTCTTGCGGCTGATGCTGTAAATTCCACGTCACAATGCAGCTCCATATAGCTAAACCAAAGCTACAACAGCTTTCTCTGTAAAAGTTTCCCGCCACTTGACTCAGACTTGTGACGTCAAAGCTGAAATTGACTCCGTGATCACCGTTTCAAGCGCTATCAGCGGTGCAGCCCAGCCTCAGGGATCTGCAAAAAAGCCTGTTTTAACGCATCGCAGTTTGCTTGTGAAAAAGGCCAATGCATGTCGGCATGATGTAAAAAAATAACTCGAAGGAAACACGAAAGACGGACACGACGACGCAGACAAGCTATTTTTTTACATCAAGAACCTTTACCAACTCGCCCAACTTTCGGCTTTATTTGGACAGTGGGGACGACACCACTATTTCATTTTATCACCTTGTTTAGCTTGTAAAAACTATGTTATCAGTGAAGGTAGCGTCAATGTCATTACAATGCGATAATCTATGCATACAGACCAATTTCAGTTTGCCCTCCATGTGCTTTTAACTATTTTATCTTCCATTCAACCGTTGTGTTCCTTACGTAGGGAGCTGGCCAGCAACGGGCAAATATGTGTTGATGAAGTACGAATAACCGTCAATATTTAACTTAATTCCGCTACCCGCAGCTCCGACTCAGCGGTTATGGCGCTTGACAGCTGATATTGAGGTAGCAAGATCGAACTCCGGTCGCGGTGGTCAATGCAAACGACATCCGTGTGCTGTGTGGACCATACGCGTGATTAAATGTGACAACACACGCCACATGCGAGGCCTGTGTATACAGTGAGTATACATGGGCGTACTTTACAGTGACCGCTCTGAAAAGGTCACTGATGTGCGAGCGGTTTCTTTCCTTCTTTCTTTCTTTCTTTACTTCTTTCTTTCTTCCCTTCTTTCTTCCTTCTTTCTTTCTTTATTTCCTTCCTTCCTTCCTTCCTTCCTTCCTTCCTTCTTTTCTTTCCTTCTTTCTTTCTTTTTCTCTTTTTTCCTTGTTTTTCTCTTTCTTTCCTTCCTTCTTCTTTTTCCCTTTCTTTCTTTCCTTCTTTTCCCTTTCCTTCCTTCATTATTTCCTTCCCCCTTTCTTTATTCCTTTCTTTCCTCCTTTCTTTCCTTCTTTCTTTCCTTCTTTCTTTCTTTCCTTCTTTCTTTCTTCCTTTCTGTCTTTACTTCTTTCTTTCTTCCCTTCTTTCTTTCTTTCCTTCCTTCCTTCCTTCCTTCTTTCCTTCTTTCTTTCCTTCCTTCTTTCTTTTTCTCTTTCTTTGTTTTTCTCTTTCTTTCCTTCCTTCTTTTCCCTTTCCTTCATTATTTCCTTCCTCCTTTCTTTATTCTTCCTTTCCTCATTTCTTTCCTTCTTTCTTTCCTTCTTTCTTCCTTCTTTCTTTCTTCCTTTCCTTCGTCCCTCCCTTCCTTCTTTTTTTCTTTCCTTCCTTCTTTCTTTTTCTCTTTTTTCCTTGTTTTCTTTCTTTCCTTCCTTCTTCTTTTTCCCTTTATTTCTTTCCTTCTTTTCCCTTTCCTTCCTTCATTATTTCCTTCCTCCTTTCTTTATTCCTTCCTTTCCTCCTTTCTTTCCTTCTTTCTTTCCTTCTTTCTTTCTTTCCTTCTTTCTTTCTTCATTTCTGTCTTTACTTCTTTCTGTCTTTATTTCTTTCTTTCCTTCCTTCCTTCCTTCCTTCTTTCCTTCTTTCTTTCCTTCCTTCCTTCTTTCTTTTTCTTTCTTTGTTTTTCTCTTTCTTTCCTTCCTTTTTCCTTTTCCCTTTCTTTCTTTCCTTCTTTTTCCCTTTCCTTCATTATTTCCTTCCTCCTTTCTTTATTCCTTCCTTTCCTCATTTCTTCCCTTGTTTCTTTCTTTCTTTCTTCCTTCTTTCTTTCTTCCTTTCCTTCCTTCCTTCCTTCTTTCTTTCCTTCTTTCTTTCTTTTTCTCTTTTTTCCTTGTTTTTCTCTTTCTTTCCTTCCTTCTTCTTTTCCCTTTCTTTCTTTCCTTATTTCCCTTTCCTTCCTTCATTATTTCCTTCCTCCTTTCTTTCCTCCTTTCTTTCCTTCTTTCTTTCCTTCTTTCTTTCTTTCCTTCTTTCTTTCCTCCTTTCTGTCTTTACTTCTTTCTGTCTTTACTTCTTTCTTTCTTCCCTTCTTTCTTTCTTTCCTTCATATCTTCCTTCCTTCCTTCCTTCTTTCCTTCTTTCTTTCTTTCCTTCCTTCTCTCTTTTTCTCTTTCTTTGTTTTTCTCTTTCTTTCCTTCCTTCTTCCTTTTCCCTTTCTTTCCTTCTTTTTCGCTTTCCTTCATTATTTCCTTCCTCCTTTCTTTATTCCTTTCTTTCCTCCTTTCTTTCTTTCTTTCTTTCTTTCTTTCTTTCTTTCTTTCTTTCTTTCTTTCTTTCTTTGTGTGAATGAATGTGTGACCGTGAATTCGCATATGTTTTAAATAGCTTCTATCCTTTCTTAGCTTCCCTCCTATCTTTCTTTTGCCTGCCTGTCTTCACCCCGGTCCTTTTATTTTCACCGGCTGCTGATCGCGGATACACAGATCGTGGAGAGGAGAGGATCGACTCACCACCGCATCACATTGAGCGGGAGGACTGGCCTGTAGCGCATCGACTCCCAGATGAAGGCTTGCGTGTACGGCAAGCGATTTCGGTCGCTCCACGACACATTTAACTTCCGGCCGTCTTCGAGCACCGCGTCGATCTCGGCCTGGACGCGACGCTGCAGGTGTGGCTTGACAACGCACATGAGCAGCAGCCACTCGATGGAGGAGCGCACCGTCTCGCTCCCGGCCCCGAAGAAGGTCGACACGTTGCCCCTCAGGAGGTTGCCTGCGACGCGATGAGCGAAACGTCGTTTGTCCACTTTGTACAGGGTGTTCCATTTTATTCGATATAGGTTATTTCTAAAAGTACTACAACGGCTGGAAAGCACGTCTGTTGAAGTTTTGTTATCTGGCTGGGCAGAAATATATTGCAAAAACATAGTTACAAATAATGATTTATTAATCGCCTGAGTTGCCGTAATTAATTTGGTCGTATTTCTTTTAGCCTTCGTCTGTATTCAGTAAAATTAAATACCCTTTATTCAACGCACGGAGGTGAGCTGTAGGTCAGCGATACACACTAATGCATCACATTCATTCATAGTGTTAGCCTCAGCGCAACCAGTATATTTTAAGCTGCAACGTTACGGCCAATACAAAGTGGTTAAACCGGTTGGCCTCTTCAACCTTCCGCTCTTTGGAGCTCGTCCTTTCCCTTGCTTTTATCGCTTACTGGAACTCTGGGAGGTACACTTTTAAAGAAAGCTGTAGGATGGACATTATTAAACAAAAGAAGTATTCTGAGCATATGCAAGGACGTAAACGGGCCCTAATATCGTAGCCCCCATTTAGGCCACGCATCATATGAGACCATATCTGTTCACTGACTCACTGCGGTGGCTAAGCGGTTAGAGTGCTCGGCTGCTGAGCTCGATGCAACTTCGGCCGCAAAGGCCACGTTTCGAGTGAGGCGAAATGCAATATGCCTAAGTATTACGTGACGTCTGTTCACATTAAACAGACAGCCTGCTAACTTTTATCTACTGGGCTTTCTTGTGGCAGTTGAAAGCTTCTTGCCCAAATAAACGAATATCGATTCTGGTGCTAATAAACACAACATTACAGTTTAAACCCTAATGTTTTTTTTTTATGGTAGTCTCGCTTTCTCATGGTGGACGGCGTCTGCGGACCCTGACATCTGGGCCTCGAAATATCCAAGGCAGTACCGAACATTACAATAATGTTATGAAATTGTTACATAAGTTGCTATAACGTTCTATGTTACATTAGAAATTTACTTTGACGCTACAAACTAACAAATAAACTTGTTTGCGGTACCGTAAACATTAGTTTAATATTGAAAGTAGAGATTGCGCATTTGGCGAGATCCAAATATTCTTGTTTTTTTAAGTATTAACAAATAATTTTATATGTTGGATCATGAACATTAATTTAGCATTACAACTAGCATTTTTCAAATAGCGTCTCTCAAGGTTTATTGCAATGTTTAAATCATAACTTTAAAACATTAGAAATATATCTCAACCATGGCGTCCTAGAAGTTTTCTTACTGTTTAAAGCAGCGATGTCCTTCAAGTAGCAGTACTTTGCAACTAAGCATCTTAGATGTTGCCCGCCATAGATTGAATGCATAGCCACATTATTTTATTAGAGAAAATTGCTTATTATTTCTCCGAAAGCAAAGTCTGGGCGTTTAAACTGAGTCAGCGCTAGTGACATGCATGACTGCATATCAGGTGTTTATCGATGGTCGCACCATTTCCTGTTGTGCAGCTCAAAGTTTTTTGGGAATGTTGATAGACCGTAATCTATCGTGGAGTCCGCATTGCACCTTTCTGGGCAAAAAGCTAACCTCTATCGCTCACTTATTCAAATTTCTTGGCAGAAAATCGTGGGATTCGTCGGTTCAGTCAATGCTGGAGCTGCACAGAGCACTTTTATTGGGATTTTTTCGGTACAGTACATCCGGACTTTCAAACACGTGCAAGACGAATTTGCTGTGACGAGATAACCACTGGTAAAATTAAGGTTGGGAAATCATGCGGGAAGCCTTTTTTTTTTTCTTTCGAAATGTACCACACGTGCCGTCGTGCGTGCTTACGCGTAAATGTCTTGCTCCCTCCGTTTTGCTGCTTCATCTCGCTAAGGAAGCTATCGATGTAGTCCCGGACTACGCCGTCCTGGTACGTGTCCTGGTGCATGCTGATTTTTGAACTGAAACAAACAACAAAATTAAAGACGGAAAATTGAGATGCTCGGATGAATCCTGTCGTGTCAGGAGTTAACACCACGACATTTCTTGTAAAAAATTCAGAGGCGATTATTGCGACTGATGCGGATTGGTATGCGCTGTAAACAGCGACTCAGGATGGTGTGAGTGATCTGTGTTGATGGGCTGACTCTTCTGATACAAATGACAAACCATCCCTCCCAGCGCGGTGCGATTGAGGTGTCCACGAGAAGTTAGACGCCTTTGCTTTGATTTCTGGAAACGATAAGCAGAACCACACAAGGAACTTCGCAGACAGGGGTTATTGGCGTGGAGAAACACACATGCTATGATCTTCTTAAACTTAGGCGAGTATCACACGATCTTTTTCCAGAAAATAGGAAGACAACACATATGTACCGTATACGGAGAAATTCCCGACATCATTCATATGATATGAAACGACAGAGAAAAATTGTAGGGGACTCTGAAGCTCAGCCTTAAGGGTATGACGCGACGGCGTAGTGGACTGTTTCCCATATATGCAGAATGTCATTCTATACTTTACATTAATAGATTCTAGAGAGTCCTCATACCCCTCCTCGCACAGTGGTGCAGTGGTTAAGCAATGCGCCACTGGCCTGAGATAGCAGGTGCTCCCAGCAGTGGACCTTGTGCTGCCCATGGTGCCTTTCCCGAGCGGCCAGTCATTAATTTAACTGCCACCTGCTACGGTAGGAAGTTTGCGCACTATCCGGTGGGCAGGTTGGGATGACGCCTCAAGGTCACGTGACCTAGGTGGCCCACCTGCCCACTAGGTTGCTCTCTGGGCACCACCTGCCAGATCCATGGTCATTATTTTACGCTCACAACGCCAATGCCGGATTTTACGGACAAAGAGGCCTTTAACGCTATCGCGTTAGAATTAGAGCAACAACACGAGGGCACTCAGCCAAACGGAGCCGGGAAGCTGGGCTGGCCACACGGGTCTCTCTGAGGAGCGCAAGCTGCTCATCAGAACCGGAGAGGCAGCCCAAGCCATTGTGGTCCTGGACAAAGGAGGGCCACTCACGCAATTCATGAAACTTGCACTGGCAGGTGGCTATTTATATCAGAACCACCCTAGGGATACCAGAGTAACTGGGTAAGTTCGGGTAGTAACTCGGGTTGCTAGGCAACGACACGAGGTCGTACGTATACGCACGTACGTTATCAAGATTATTCGCCGATGTTGGTGAGCGTGTGAGTTCTTTCGCACCAATATCTACCACTGGGATTCGAACCCGCGGCGGCGCGAACAGACCAGCTTCGCAAGCCGCTGCGTGAGACCGCAATTGGCTATCCTCCGCAGCCGAACACGCCTCGTGTTGAACTGCAACACACTCTCGCGCTATTCATTGCACATCGTCTTCGCCATCCACTAAGACTACGATCAAACTAATATTCGCGCGGTAGTGGTAGGTGTACTCTGCATGAGTTGGCATGGACAACGCTGTGACAGAAACACGGGGCTAGAATAAGACGCGTTGGTGTTGACAACATTGCTGTAGAAACGCGGCGCTGGAGCATAGGCCGTCGGCGTACATTAGGTAAACTGGCACTGACGATGAAAAAAACTCACAGGACGGTCATGACTGTGTAACGAGATGTTCAGCGATAGATGTTCGGGCGTTTGGTTTTGGGGATATATTCCTAGAGCACTAGTGTAGTATAATCAAGGAATGCACCCCTGCACAAGCAGGTGGCTGTTCCAACAGAGCCACCCGTAAGCTTATGCGACCCAGGTTGACCGTGGCATAAGGTCACGTGAAATTAATGTCACGTGACCGTGACATTAACCGGCAGGTGTATTTATGTCGCGATCATGTGACGTAATATCACGTGACCGCGACAGTAACGCACCGACCGGTTACACCAACGGCGATGGCGACGAGAAAGCCAGGGACGGGCGCCTAACAACTATTCCTGTAAATATTGACTACGTGCATAACTGGTTCCCTGGGCCAGTGGACACCTCAGTCGCGCTTTCAGGTACGTGGCGGTGGTGTCCACCTGCGAAAAACTGCGTTTTCGGACAATATTACGTGCTTAGCAATGCTGAGCCCCCAGCGATAATTTTTAGGAGTATCAGTGAAAATGCATTTGTCAACACCATCTATTAAAGGCGCGCACCGATTTCGCATATCTGTTCCTAAACCATGCTGACTATGGCGGACGGTCACTCACTCGGCGAATTCCTCTCTGCGGGCGAGGGCGTCCCTCAGCTTGTAGCAGGCGCCCACGCGGAAAAAGACGAGCAGCTTGCGGAGCCAGATACAGAAGTTGAAGATTGACACCTGAGCTGCGAGCGCCGGGATGACCTCGATCAGCTTGTCCAGGTAGACGCGCTCCGGTTCGTCGTACTCGAAGCGCCGGCCGAACACCAGCGCCGATATGATGTTAGACATGCTGGGCGTGAGCAGGGCCGTGGGCACTACGGGCTTGCCCTTCAGGGACTCCAGCTCGCGCGTCAAATAAGACACTTCCTCCTGCGGGCCGTTGTTTCAATCGAAAAAATCAAATAATTAGTAAACGACTCCAAATAAGAATACAAACAAGTGGAGCCTTTTTAAAAACTCGACCAATAGATGGAAAAGTTATGAAAAGAAAAATTTAGCAAACAATTTAAAAAGTATGCTTGTCTTGCACTAAAATTTCTAGTTATTTAAGTGCGAATTTATCAAGAATTTAAGCTTCCTTAATAAATTTAGTATTGTTGATGTAGTTTATTTGTTAATTTGATTCACTCATTTCGAAGTAATACAAATTTAGATCTCGGAACTGAAAAAAATTTTGTGAATTTTTATGTATCATTAAACAACTTAATTATGACAACATCAACAAAACAATTGCAATACAAAAGTTCTTACACTCACGTCCCAAACTTAAGTTATTTTTTAACCGTACTAAAATTTGGGAAACCGTCGTGCAAAGAATACACGACACCGAACATTTAGCCCATTTTGTGCTGTCTGCGTGAGTTATAAAAGCGGCAAGCTGTGACAGCGGTGTTCTCAATGAAACCTGAACAAATGCCTGTTGTCTAAGAAGACGTGCAGATTTCATTTAAAGGAAAATTTGTTTATTCGGTTACCGTCGTGCAGCGGATTGCGCCTGTCAACCTGGTAAAATGTGAAGGTTTCGTGCAGTTTGTTCTTGTATACGACACGCATTCTATGCACTAACACAAAGCACAAAACTTAGACTACCGTCGGATAGTGATCAGAGACATAAAAGGCTCACGCATATGTGTCGCTCCATGGCAGGCGTGGCCATGCCGAGGTTCTTGAAGGTCTTGAGCGAAAACCGCCGCTGCTCTTTCCAAAGTGGCCCGTTCAGCACAATGAGACCTGCTCGGAAAATAAATTAAATTAGTGTAAAATACCCCTCTTTGCGCGAATCCTGCATGCCTAGTTGAAGGCTTGATGCGTGCTATGAGGAGTTGTTGATCTTGAATAAAAGTGTTTGACGTCGAGACGCACCACACTGGTCGCTCCGTAACAGAAAACACGATACACTACGCATATCATGTGTGCCAGGAAAGAGCATATTATTAGTATAACGGGACCAAAGATAATCATCAAGCAGTGTTAAGTAGGGGAGAGGTGTTGCGCTGTACGCGTTGGTTTTGGTTGCAGTTGGACCTTGGAAATAGAAAACTCATTTACAACATCTGCATTGAGGAATACGTCTACTTATAGGGCAGGTAGTTAGAGCTGATCCGGATCACGAGAGGAAATTAGAAGAATAAGAATAGGGTGGAGCGCATTTGGCAGGTTCTCTCTGATCATGAATGGTGGTTTACCAATATCCCTCGAGCGAAAAGTATACAACAGCTGTATCTTACCGGCGCTCACCTACGGCATAGAAACGTGGAGGCTAACGAAAAGGGTTCAGCTTAAGTTAAGGACAACGCAACGAGCTACAGAAAAAAAATGATAGTTGTAACGTTAAGAGACCGGAAGCGGGCACAGTGGGTGAGGGAACAAACGCGGGTTAATGACATCCTAGTCGAAATCAAGAGGAAGAAATGGGCTTGGGCAGGGCATGTACTGCGAAGGCAAGATAACCGCTGGTCCTTAATGGTAACGAAGTGGATTCCAAGAGAAGGCAAGCGTAGCAGGAGGCGGCAGAAAATTAGGTGGACGGATGAGATAAAGAAGTTTGCGGAGATACGGTGGCTGCAGCTGGCACAGGACAGGGTTAATTGCAGGGACATGGGAGAGGCCTTTGCCCTGCAGTGGGCGTTGTCAGGCTGATGATGATGGTGATGATGATCTGCTTGCAGTATGTTAGGGCAGTGGTGGGGTGACATTTTTATATGCAGCGTTTATGTCAGGCGTCTAGCAATCTCTGATCCAAGGTGACGAGGGTGCGTCAGGGTCACGTCCCGGGAGGCGGGCCGGATGGGCCACGTGAGGGAGGGGGATAAGACAAGCGGGGCACTGGAAGGTTGTCTGACATTGCGTAAGGTAGTGAACTATACCTCGTATGTATGCGAACAGTTGGAGCAGTGGGGTGTGAAGGTGTACCGGTACAAATAAAGTTCGGCTAGTGCATGAAAGAGATTGAATGGGGTTCGGCGAGGAATGAAAGTTTCATGGATCGGTGAAATTTGGTGTGGCGTGGGTAAATTAGATAAGTACAATTTTTGATGCGAGTACTATTCGCGGACAGCACGTTTGTAAGCTGAAAAAGGAACAGCGCGAACAAGGGACGAAGAGAGGAACGTACTACACAGGCGCCGACTTACAACTGGTGTTTATTCGAAAGTTGCACACACATAAATAGTCTCGCAGCAAGCTGTCAGCTGAGTCAACGTCAGGGGCGGTGTAAAGGGCCGGATAAAAGCGATAAAACCTTAAAAGCTATAAAAGTTACAAAAGTTTTAACAAGAAACGATGCCTGTGGGAAGGGTGACAAGAGAAAAAGCAAACAAGATGCAGGTGAAGGATGGAAGATGGGCATGCGGTAAGGTAAAAAACGGGAACGTGGCTAACACTTGGTGTAAGATAGTTAAAAACTTAAAAAGCGAGATAAAATCACTTGTCTAAATAGGCAGTCTCCTTAGACATCAGGTTGATGGATGGACTGCTGACGCACGGGTCGCCCTGGTTTTGAATTAAGTAAGCTTCATGTATCTCACGTGTGCGCTTTTCGTGATATCTTTTCAAGATCTTTGTCTTGTCCAGGGCTGGCACGCAAGAGCATTTCTTGCAGTGAATGGGCAAGTTACTGCCTGTGCCGGTATTGAGTGAAGTCGAGTGTTCCACCAGACGCTCACTGATACATCTTCCTGTTTGTCCTATGTAAGACGCATTGCACGATAGCGGTATCTCGTACACAGCGGAAGTTACACATGGTTTTAAAAATGGCGTCCTGTGCTTAATCTTGCACGCGCTTTTCGGCAGATCTTCTTGGTTGACTTGTCTGCATAGGCTTCCTAGTTTGTTGGGCGCCGAGAAAGCCAAGCGTATTCCGTGCTTCCCGGCTATCTTCTTGAGTCTGTGGCTTGCTTCGTGTACATAGGGAATTACCGCTGTTCTTGACCGGTCCGGGCTGCTGTTAGCTCGATGGGAATGGCGAAGCTCTCGAAATAGTTTTTCTGCCAAGCTGGAAAGGAGCGAGAGTGGGAACCCCGCGTCTGCCAACCGTCCGACTTGCGCCTGGAAACTGGTGGGGATGCAGTGAAATCAAGAACTTTGCAGTGCGTTCGTTAGCGCTGATGTGGCAATGCTGCGCTTTACAAGTTTCGATTGGGCTGACGAGAAGGGCACGAGGCTTTTCATTGAGCGTGGCGCGTATCTCCAGCAGATGTGATCTGGAGTGATGTTGAGGATCATATCAAGGAACCTAAGTTCATTGTTTTCCGGAAATTCTGAAGTTAAAGTGAGACCTTGCAGTTTCGATTTAAAGAGGCCTATGATGCCTTCCGGTGTTGCTAGCTTGTTGGCGGCGTTCGGTTTGAATAGGATCAGGTAATCATCCACGTACCGCATTAACTTGACAACCCCGTAGTTGTTAAGATTAGGCAGTAATCTCCTGTCATATTTAGCCAGTAACGGGTTGCTATGCACAGGTGCTAAGCAAGACCCTATGCAGACGCCATCCTTTTGCTTGTTTTTTACCTTACCGCATGCCCATCTTCCATCCTTCACCTGCATCTTGTTGTTTGCTTTCCTCTTGTCACCCTTCACACAGGCATCGTCTCTTGTTAAAACTTTTGTAACTCTTATAGCTTTTAAGATTTTATCGCTTTTATCCGGCCCTTTACACCGCCCCTGGCCTTGAGTCAGCTGACAGCTTGCCGCGAGACTATTTATATGTGTGTGCACCTTTCGAATAAACATCAGTTGTAAGTCAGCGCCTGCGTCGTACGTTCCTTTCTTTGTCCCGTGTTCGCGCTGTTCCCTTTTCAGCAGTGTTATACCAACTAGCCCGCAACAACACCCCCGTAAACGTTTGTAAGCCCTGACTGCGTGCATAGTCACTGGGCTCGTTCATGGGATCCCAGGCGCCCGGCGTATAGTATGGCAGGCAAGGTGGTGAGCCAGCTCATTCGCGGCAATGTCCATGTGACCAGGTGTCTACCGAAGGGCTACCGGTCATAGGCTCAAGGCTGTGAATGCGGCATTTAAGGCCGACCGAGTAATGGACGGAAGGGCTTTCTCGCGAAAAGAGCATGCCTCCTCCTAGTGCCCGCTAGTCTGTATAGACTATATGCGTATGCAGGGGCTGGGGTATGGAGGTTAAGTGTTTGACTGCATCGGTGATTCCGTAGACTTCCAGGGTGACAGTGGTGGGCGGAGAGCTATGCAGGCCGGTTATGTGAGTGCTGGCTGCAGGGGAAGAAACGTGAAGGAGTGTGGCTGCTGCGGAGCCAGGGGTTTCCGTGAGGCAGACTTCTGTGTAGGTCACCGTGTCCAGTGGTGGTTTTTGATTGTATGCATAGCCTTGGCGGTGGCCTGCGTGTGTGTATGAACATCACGGCGCTTGTAACCACCAGGTAGCATGCTTTCGATTCTGCTCAATCAAAAGCATAAATAACGTTTCAAAATGTTTCAGCGTTACAGTGTGGTGCGGCATTATCTGGACGAGAGCCATTTCAAGAATGCAAGCTGCACCGTACGCAATTCATTGTAGTAAGTGCGTGGCCAGTATTCCAAAACATTTCACATCTACTTTCACGACGAAGAAGGCTGCAGTTTTTTGTCTCTGTATTGTGTAAGTATATTAAAGAGGCTGTACGATACCAGTATAGGCTGTAAGGTAGGCTACACCGTAAGCTATCCCCAAGTAAGCTGTCTCCATTGCCTCTAACAATGGACAGCGTATTAGGTCACTTAGCCTGCGCTAGGCAAGAGAGACATCCAATGAACTTTCTGTTTGCTTATGTTGACAAGCTTTAATTTCACCTTGCATGTTACCCTCATACATTCTTCACGCAGTGAACTTTGTTAGCCTATTTGTCGGATTATACACATCATCATTTCAGATGTAACATCAATACTTGCCGACGCACCTTAGTACGCATTTAATGGTCATATTTTTATCTTCTGCCATTTTTATTTGTTTTATTTTACCTTTCCCACACCACTCTCCTTCCTCTTTATCTCCCTTCCGCCTTTATCTTCCCACGCAGAGTAGCGTGCCAGTGATTTTTAAGCGCTGGCTAAATTCTCTGTTTTTTTCATTAAAGGGTATCTCTCTCTCTCTCTCTCATAATATCTCGTCCGCCACTAATGCAGAAGGGAAGCATATACATTTAGTTTATTCAGTAGAACCCCAAACATGCTTGCTTTTGTGGAGGCGTATCGCTGACAACGTATCTGGTGCTTGTGTTGCCAATACGTCTCTCCTTTTCAGCTGGAGATACAGCTGGCCCGACGCTTTTACGAACGTACCTGAGCTTGTTCTCATTGGCTGCAACTTGCGCGACGTTCCTCCAAACTAACACGAGCTTTCCCGAGCTGCTCCGATGCTTCACACATGCAAGATTCTTTGTCGGGACCATGTTAAGTAATGCTTTCTTACTAAAAGTGTCGGACAGTGCTGTCAGACTTCGGCACCTCTGACACCTGCACTCACCTTGTGATTCTTCGTGGATATTGAAGGGCAGTTCTTCTGGCCTTTGGAGCAACGCGTCCTGCGTGAAAGCTTCCTTCACGGAATCGAAATCGCACAGGAACACCACGTACCGGCTTCCCACGTTAAACCTGCGGGAAGATTGAGTTGGAGGTTAGAGTAAAGGTACAGGGTACATGTAGAATAAATGATTAAGTAAACGATCTACTTTTTCGTGCGCATGTACACTCTTTCTCTCCAGCGCAGACGCAAACGTTACCATCGAGGATGAATGAAAAAACAGTCATAGCTATCTGCTGTTCCCAAGCCGACGTCTGTCAGCGCACCGGGCTGCCCACGCAAAGGAGTTGACCCGGCAATCCGCTGGTCGACGGACAGGTCATTTATGAATAGAGTTCATTATGTGCTCTAATGCATAAGAGTGGTCATGAGCGTAACCGCTAGTAGACGGCCTCGTTCTGCTGGACGCGTACTCACACGTAGAACTTGTGCACGACTTCACCATAGTTTGCGACGTCGTCTTGGCAACCGTGATTCGAGATAAGCAGACACTGGTGGGAAACGCCGTGAACTCTATTGGCCCTTAACAACTGTACAATTCTCAGAATGCCGTAGAATCAGAGCGAAACGCTGAAACACCAGCACTGAGAAATGGAAAAAAATTCCGCTTGCTTTTCCTTCATGCCTGAAAATTTAGATAATAAGACGAAATGCCGTTTCCTTTCATCCTTGCTTTATCATGCGGCTATACAAGTTACAAGGCTTTCTGCTATTCAGGTCTATCGCCACCACTTTAAAACGAAGGAATAAGTCTAGCTAAGCCCGAAGGGCAATCAACTGGTATAAAATAAAAATAAAAGGCAAAATTTTGAAATGTTCGCAGTTAAGGCAAATTACACCAGTGGTTTTCATGGAATCTCTATTTTATTGTGCCTGATACTGGCACTTCCCGTGGTAATGACCATTCTCTGCATAGCTAGGACTTGCCGCGGGGTACGAGCAAAAAATACCCACCCGAACACGTTTCCGTACTTCTTCCTCAGGGCCTCGACGCCGCGATGGTCCTTGGGCATGAAGGGAAGGTAGCCCAGCAGAGGCACTCCTATGGGGCCAGGTGGGAGGTCCTTGCGCAGGTTCCTCCTGAGCATGTTCCACATGTACTGCAGCAGGAGTGCCCCCGCTCCCGCCACCAGACCAGCAGCGAGGCACTTCCAGAACAATGTCTGCATTGCTTCGTCCGCTGTCCTCTCGGAGCTGCTCCTGTGGCACGGTCTGCCTGATGTCTGATGCCTCCCGACGCTGGAAATCCACAGCGCGGAATGGTCGGCGTGTCGAGCAAGCAAATAGGCCTGTTCTCGCTAATTTCTGTGCACAAGAACCTCACACAGCGTAGAAAACTGCGAAATGCGAACTAAAATATTTTGTAAGGAAAGGAAACGCGGAAGAATCGTCGTAATCTCGGTGCACACGTGAACCACACCATCAGGGAAGGGATGAAGAAGGCAGAGAAAGAAGGCAGAGCGAAATAATTGCCGCTGTGGAGTGGTGCGGATTCGTTTCGCCTACGTGGTGGCCTTTAACGTGCACATGACCACATGGGCATGTTTTCGCATTTCACCCTCATCAAGGATTTTAGAGAACTCTGGGATTTCTTCTGGTTGCTGCTTTTGCGGTCATTATATTAGTATTATTCGGGTTGATATTATGAAGACAGATAAGAGAAATTTGAAAAAGGAAAACGAACAGATTAGCCGCGTAAAGGTCCATGACGCTGATATAGGCTATTTAGCTGTGTGCCTCGTAGTAGAAATGGAGATTTGGATTAGCCTGCCGCATCTTGGAAGGTGGAAACGTTTCTCCCTTTCAATGAAACCTATCCCCTTCTTTTTTTTTCAGCGATATATGTAATGCACCAGCTATGCAGTGTACAGCACGCCATGGCTACGTACACGCGACGGCGTGGTTAGAGTACTGTCTTAACCTATCTCCATGGCACCACCTACTCTGTCACCCTTATTCTGCCATGCCTCGTTAGTCGGCCGTATGGCGCACCGTGAGCGTGATGTCACGTTGTCGTTAACTGCTGTCCCAGATAAGATGGGAGCCCAAAAGCGAGTCTGGCGCTGAAACTCGCAGCATCTTTAGTCGTTGCCTGGTGGCTTTTTTTTTCTTTTTGGCTTTAGGTCTGTCTGCACAGGAGGTATCTTTCAAGTAATTATGAAGAAAATTTGGGGTGCGGCGACATCTGCTTTAGCATCTGCCCGAATGAACCTTTAAACGCTGTGCAGTGGTACAACTGAGCTGCTGTGAAGCTCCGGCATTTAGACTGTGTACAGACACATCGCGCTAATCGATCGCGAACAGCTATTAGTTGGCGACGTAGCTAGCTTATATTCGGCGAAGATAATCTTTATCAACGATCGATGAGCAATTTTTGAATAAATGAAATTGTGCGTGCCATATATTGCAGTAGGTATTACGAGGAACTAAACAGCCTGGACTATCGATCACAAGTGAATGCGCGGACAGTTCCTACTCATTCACCAGTTCTTGCAAGGTTTTAGGATTACACCGTTCAGTGGATGATCAACGAAGCTGCCTGAGGCCAGCAAAGAATAGACATAAAATTTTAAAGGCATAGGTGACCCTTGTCAAAGGGTACACACTCGGGAGCTGGCTAACATACAAGCAGCAATAAAAAGACACTCATTCTGTTTCGGTTTCTCTGCACACTCACGCACTCAAAGCCAAGCCCGAACAACCTCTGAAACTGTTAGCAGCATTACGCGTCTCTTACGTACCACCTTCAGGAGCGGCTTCGGGAACTCGTGTCTCTTCTGCACACCAAACACCTTCTGCCAGTGAAGTCGCTTCTTTGAGGTGGTGACGTATAGATTGGGTCACAAGTTTGTCTGCAGGAGCACTTGAACCAATGGCGAGGCGGTGCAATAGCGCCAACCCATTCAGTCCAAAGCTCTGCTAACTGTGCATTAATATGCTGCCAGCTAAAGGCCAGAAGACGGAGGAAGCACGAGAGCAGGACACCATAAAACAGAGGCACCGAGACGCATCGCAGGGATACTATGTGATACGGCACACTGATAAGGTTCTGATAAGACGTTCTCTTTTGGCCGTAACAACGAGAATGACCTCTATTTACGCAGCGACGGTGGGCGCCTTAGGAGCTTAGTCCAGGAGTCAGAAATCTACAGTTGAGCAGCCCCATGCGGACGAAAGACGTCAGCTGTTGTGTATCTGGTTGTGGTCATCGGTAGCTTAAAGTAGCAGTGCTAATGTGGGGCAAACGCAACAAGATTTCGCGTTTTTTGTGCACATGTCATTATGATAACAATGGAGGATGCGACATTAATTGAAGAAGCGTTGTTGTTATCAGACAATCTAGCGCATACACGCGCTGTATGGACTGTTTGTTTTGCTGCAAGGTACCCCCTTTGCCAAAAGTGACCGACCAGCAGGTTTTTGCTTCTCAACCATGTAGTGGAGCCTTTACGACACCCTTAAAGACCGAAAGGTGTCAAAACCTGAATACAAGGGCCCTCCTTACTTTGCACAGATTCAGGGCTTAAGGGCTGTCATAAGTGCTTCGCTACGCGGCTAAGAAGCAAACCACCGTTGCCCGGTTACTTTTGGCAAAGACGGTACGTTTTTCACTGAATCCTGGACCAGCTGCACGGAACAGAAGGAGGGTCTCGCTCCCTCGCTCGCTCACTGAGCTTGTACTTATAATACATTTTCGAGTTTTTGGGCAGTTCCTATGTGCACCACACACATGTTGGGATTCCGAAGTAATCGACAAACTTGGACCTTTCGTCACAAATGTGAAATGTTTATGACCTGAAAAGTTTGTAGATAAACTTAGTTTATTCCGGTACAGGGTTTACAGAAAGAGCAAAGTCTGCAAGCATGCGCTCTTGTCAGGGTTGGCAGAAACGCGCTGACTCAATGGTTATTTTATTTACTGAGCACGATGCCGCGGCCTAGATTTCCGGTAATGATAGCCCCATCAAGAAGGAGGCAAAGTGCAGTAACGCTCGATCACTTACATATTGGTGTCCGTCTGGATCCCTAGGTTCCCGTTAATGATCTGTACATCACACTGCGGCGTAGCACATAACCGTTTCCGCGAATTTAGGACGCAAGAATGAATTAATTTTAAACTGTCCAGCGTTCAGTTCTTGAGCAGAGAAAGGCAGGGAGATATGGGGCTGGCTATGAAATATGAAGAAAACCAACAGCCACTCAAACCAGCAAAGCATAGCAGAAGGTTTTCTATTTTTTAATTAGGGTGTTAATAAACGGAAATTTAATAGCACAATCATTTTATGGCCTGAAAATAATTGATTCAAAGTAGAAGAAAAAGCAACCACATGCTTCCGGTGGGATCCGAACCCGTGAGCTTCGAATTTCGCGTCGGGTTTTCTACCAACTAAAATACGACGGCGGCTGTCCAATCTACTTTCTGGGGCATTTGTGTGACGTGTAAATTAATCTTGAGAATGTTCACCAGTGCCGCCCTCGCACGTAGCGGGGGACTTGGGAAGGCAGGAAGCCAACAGCCACTGAAAGAAAATAAAAGAAGCTTAGAGGAATGCTTCTATTTTTTTAAATGATCTATTATTTTAATTTGTCTAATTTGTCATAAATATGTCATAATGAACTCCTTGTTTTCTTACCCTTGTCTCCTCAATAGTTTAACGAAGGCCTCTGATCTGGCACTCTTGATGCCATAAGTAGCATAAGAGGGCTATCGAACAGTTCCCCCCTTCACCATTCGATCTCGTTCTGCATGACACTCGCGGTAATTCAGGGCGCCCTATGCCTATCGCCTGCCTTTTCAGCAAAATAATTAACAAACGATCTCTTCAGCAGTGGTAAGTTGCTTGTGGGAGCTGGAGTGCAACTCATTTCTTGTATTATATCGCACGTTCTTGGACATAACGTTTTAATATTGAAAGATCGTAAGGTACCAGCTTGAAATTATTAAAGATAAGGATTCATTCTTCCGATTTTTAGCAAAACCTTTCTTTTAAATTTTTCCATCGCTCGCACCGAGCAGTTAGGACTGCCGTAGAAAACCAATGGGGAGCGCTTTTGACGATAGCAAAAACGTTAATAGCAAAAAAAAGCAAGCCTGTCGACGGGAGATATGCGGATATATTGATTGTTATAGTGAAGTCTTATAATGTATAAAAAATTTGAGTTCACGAAGACTTTCTCGTTCAAAAATATTTTGCTCAGAATTGTTGGGTATGTTCCTGTCCCGACTCCTCGTCAAGGCTGCAAAGGAGAATTCAGAGTCTAGAGATTTATATAATGGCCGCGTGAGAGCAGTGGATGTTGGTTGAGTATTTCGTGAAGACTTCGTGTCAGCCGCACTATCATTGTTTATTTGCGTTCTTGTGAAAATTAAAATTATGCTCACCTTAACGGGGGGATCGATATTTGTGCGCCACATGTGTGCCATCGTTTATGCAATTTCGCGGCTCCATATTTCATGAGAAAACACTTGATTTCATGAGAAAACTTAATCGCATGGCTGTGAACATGTAGCCGGGACTTTCTCATCCCACTCTTGTAGTCTACGGTAGGCGTTGAGCTTAGATGAACTAAGGCTTTTCAGTGTGCCTTATGGTTACTTCACTGTTGTGAGATCTTCGGTGATTTTCTGTTTAAGCTGCTTGGAGCTTGCAGTGAGATCTGAGAATGAACAATGGGGGAAGTTTGTGACAAATGCGGTAGATTAGCTTCTTGAGTCACAATCTACATTTACGGCCAATATCACAGTGTACAAATGCCGCGAGAAAACATATGGGCTCAAAAACAGCTACCGTGTTGTTTGGGACAGCTGTGCACGCGATACCGCTACCCGAGAAACAATGGCTGCGCCCGCTGATTGCAACGCTGCAGCTCAAGTTTTGAGAGCGAAGACCCGAGGGAGCTGGAGGGCTTTTCTTCTTTGTTTTCTTTTTTCCGTAGGTCACTTGTCTCGAAGAAGCGTCTGGGCAGTGCACTGGAGTGGAGCACGGCGCCATGTCAACGTACAGCGCATAGAATTGTTTGATATCGCAAACCGCTACTGCAGTTTTTGTCCGGGCGGGCTGCTGCTGTTGTATCGTCGCGGTCAAGCGGTTACTTGCTAGCTGAAGACGAAAGCTCGAAGGGTGTGAACCTACAGCTGTCAGACCTTACGGCTAAGGTCGAGCAGCTGGGGCATTAATTTTTTTTATTTATGAGTGCCTCAAAGACTCCATTGAACAGGTATTACATGAGAGGGTGGAACAATCAGCAATGGTTTCTTTCGATGTATGATATGAAGCGTGGCGAGCCAAGTTACTCAAGTTCCTTCACCCGAGCATTGTACTCGCACTATGAGGCCATTGTCCTGAAAACACGCGCCTTCCGATTCTATCCAGGGCATGACGCAGTTGCCGGTGCTTTGGAGGAACCAATGCACCGTGAATGGTAGTAAGTAAATAACTATAGGCGACAGACGCAAGCCCTTGGCTATTACCTGGCGCTCCGTGGAGCGCACTGTGTGCGATGGTCTGCTAAGAATCAAATTTGAGCAGCGACTTCATTTGGCATGTAGAGCTGCGTTTGCCTATTCATTCTTAGGGGATTTGTGAAAGCACGTGCCTAGTTTAATTGATCTGAATAAATAAGAAGTTATTGGAGCCTGATTAACAGCTCTTAGAGTTATTGGCCTCGTGTTGGACGTAGTCAGACCACCGCTCACTACCTTGTCTGCACGTTCTGCTCGCAGCAGTCCATCGTTCGTCATGGTTATACCCGGATCATCCCTGCGCCGACTCCCCAGTAGCTGCTGCCAAAGCGGGTTTCAATCATCCGCTGCAAGGGACCATCAATCATGACCATCAAGGGATCATCAATGGTGCCAAGTATCGACTGGGTTTCCCTGCGCGTGCAGCTAAATGTAGTAAAACGCATTCCCTACAGTCGGCAAATACGCCGAAGCAGTGACGTGATTAGCGGCGATTTGCAAATAAAGCAGCAACGGGCTAAATGTAAGGAAGCTTGCATTTGCGCGTTATAATTCCACTATTTTGAGAACAAATATGAGGAACCGGATGAGGGAGCAGGCAACTTCGATGTGCGGTTCTATAATGCAACAGTCCCTGCAATACTGGCGAGACCAACGGCGACTCTCTAGCAGCGTCAGATGCACTGCACCATTCACATCAAAGTCCTGACTGCGTGCTCACTGCAAGGTATAGACTAGAAATAACTGACCTGGCCACGTCATTTAAATCAGGGCATGTGAATTCTCAGCTGTGAGATCGGCGTGAGCAAGGCGTTTATAGTGCATTTGGAAGCACAATAAATTTGTTGAAACTAGATTGCTTATTTCTAATCGCTGAATGACAGCCTTTCGCCCAAAAAGAAACAGAAGTCTACCTTCAGAAACGATGTCCCCGTTTTGAAGTTGCTTGATGTTGCGTGCCAAAGAAAAGTGCCTGGGCCGTCGTGTTTAAACACGTCATCTACTTTTTTTCTTCATTCCTTTGTGCCCAGGAAGAGTACGGATGCAATTAATTGAGCTGCTCTTGGGAAAGTGAGTAGGCAAGGAGCTATGTGGCCTGGTGTACCACGGGTGTCAAATACACTGCCATGCTCTAAATGTGCATGCTTTCGATGTATCCCACAGTCGGAGGCGCGGTATGCTCTAACACTACAGCGGTCTGCACGCTGCCTGTCCATTGTACTCGATTGCCGCCAATTAGATATTTAGTGTGCAGGCAGTCTATGCACGAAAAAACCATGATCGAAGGACGCGAGAGGCACACCATGGCGACGAGTTAAGAGAGGCGATCAATAAGTGACACCAGCTATGGGTCTTTGGGTTGTTCTGAAGCCGTGTTGTCGACAGGGAGGGAGGACAAGACGTAGTTAGAGGAAGGCGTAAGCGGAATGCCAGGTAGCACCGGCGTGAGAGAGAAAGCGTCAGAGTGCATGCGCCCGCACCGGTGGATCCCGCGGATATCATATTCTTGGAAGCAGAGCGCCGATCGGGCGAGGCTTCCGGACGGGTCTAGGCTACACCGACATTCACTGCAAAACGACGTTCACACACTCATTGTTGATGTAAAGGGGACGAGTTTTAACCGAGCGGCGCGAAATTATTTTACGCAATTTTCTTAGGAATAAACGCGTCTTTCGCTGCCGGACAAACATCGACATTGCCGTGCTGTGCACCAGAACCAATTTTTATTCTAAGAATAAAAGTAGGATGCAGTTATTTTCAGTGTCCCTATAAGGGCACAAAAAATGCAGCCGTAAAGCATCGACGGAAAGCTGGTTTGGACAGCGCGCCAGTTATAAACCTCGTAGTATGCACCCCAGTCACTGCAGAATTGCGCAGAAGCATATTTAAATTGCCGCATTTTCTTCAGTGTTACGTATTTTGTTTAATTGCTACCGGATATTCTTTTCCCAGGGCCAGCACAGCGCTAAGTCAGACCCTAAAATGCAGCAAGCGAACGCGTGGAATTATCATTGTGAGCTCACCGCGGTTGCGAGTCGTATTCCGTGCCGAGCTGGCGCCGTTTTGATCTGTCGGCTAAGGGGGGGAATCTGTCGTGTGAGGGCGCCACCAGCAGGTATGCGAGGAGGGCCAACAGCCACTCCAGCGATTCCAACGCGGAGATAACACTGCAGCGTAGTATTAGTCTTGCAATGCTTGTAGATAGCTGCGCGCCGACTCACAACTGAAAAGCTGCGACCTTGTGTAAACCTTACGACTTTTCGGGTTGTTTGGTAGGAGATTTAGGAAGGGTCGTTGCTGTGATTATTACGGAATTCCTCTAGCTTGCTCAAGCTACTATGATGAAAACCGGATAGAATTTGGTAGTGCCACCGGTACAAATGCCGCCTCACCTCGTAGTTTCTGGAAAGCTTTGTTTTTTGAGGCGTTTAGACAGGATCGAATCCCGCAGGCTTCCTCAAGGTGTGAATGTAGAGCCGTTAGTAGGGAAGACAGGGAATGGCAGAGAAATTTATTGTTGTTATTATTACATTACTGTAAGGAGGTTACCGCTCAAAACAAACTGACATATAGGTATATTGCCACTTCAACACCGTGGACAACAGGCGAGGAGACTGAAGTTGCACTGAAACGAATTCTCTATTGGGTTGACTTGCGCCCACAAAGAAGTGACGAACTCAGCGGCGGCAATTACAACAATCGCGCTCGGCGGTCGCCGAAGAACACAATCACCTCCGCTTTGAGCCGTACTCAGATTGCAACATTCGAGACGAGGGGGCATGGAAGAGCGACAGTAATCTCGAGCAAGTGGGGAGAACATCGCGCGATTATACCTTTGCAGAACGCTCTGGTGCCCTCTTGCCCATTAAAAAAAGTGATAGCCTCATGCTATGCTATTCCGCCGGCGATAAGCAAATCGCATAAGCAGATCTGAGATGTAGATTAACCCCGCCATGCGGTAATAATAACTCCGCAGCGTATTTATTTACGACTGTGTTGATTTAACTATACGTGTGTAACAGACTTAAGACACAAGACACGGCTGCTTCACCTCACAGTTTATGATTGCAAGCCCAGGCCGCCGTCTAAGCTTTGTCTGCCGTTTTTAACCTTTTGAAGTATGAAAGTCCACTTTAGCAAAAAATAAAATAATTATATTGCATAAATTTTATTACCATGCTGAATACAGTCTCGAATGACACATCTTCCAGTGATCTCGTGGCACAGATTGTCGGGTTCTCAATTGGCTGTGGTTTCAGTTGCACGACCTCTTTTCTGGGTTACTGTCTTCACTGGCGGGGCGTGTGGTGTTGAGAGGGGGGGGGGGGGGGAGTAGATTCGATTTACTGCAGTCCCTACTGAGACCAGGCTTCAAAAAAATTTAATTGTTATCCTTCAGCTCTCTCATGCTCACGATAAATGGTATATGGATAAAGCGTTAAACACGCAGCATGAGCATCGCGAAAGAAGACTACAGAGAGTAGGCAGTTGTTTCGAAGCCAAGCCATCGCATGGCATTGCGAAACCAAAAAATGAAGTGGGAGTAAGCGACGGTAAACAACCTGACTGAAAACACTTGAGAATACGAGCGAGTAAAAACAACCCCTGTGGTAGAGTAATCGTTGCCACCGTTTCACCTGGAGGTATACGCAATGAGGGAGGGAAAATGAGGCGGAAATTTTGAGGTTCCTCTCCTTCTGCCTGATTTTCAGGATTCATGGTTTAGGATAACATGTGAGATAACAAGAGGGAACATGTCAGAAAATGTGAAGTTTTTGATGGTAAGTTTTAGGTACAGAAAAATGACCACTTTGACTGAAAAAGCAAACATTTGTCACAGCTGTCAATCACTTTCCCTCAGAGGAGCGCGGAAAATCTGGTAGTGTTTATTCACGCTCCAGCATTTTTACCTATAACTCTAGTGAAGCGGAAGGCCAAAACCTAGCATGCGGAGTCCCCTACATCTGTTCATATCGCGTATTGGGGAGTGTGCGAGCTCTTTGTCCAATTCTTGCGACTGTGGGGTGATAGCTGTGCTTGATTTGCTCTTTTGTGTTGCAACTGTCGAGGTTACCGCGGAGATTTCTCAGGCAATAAATCTGCAACGCACTCACTACCCCGGAATATCATTGCTCTGCCAAAAAAAAAATTAGGCAGTGGCTTAGCTCTGGTTAAGCCTGGATATACAAGCGAAAACCTTCAGTTATGCTTGGTTTGACGTCATGGTTATGCTTCGTAGCTTAGCTGGTATTGTATACATTGTTTATCTATAGACGTAGACTTGGTTACTAAATGGCACATGTTGACGAGTTAGACACAGAAGTCGTACCACGTGGTGGTTGTAACGGCCAGTCTTGGGATTTTCCTCTTCTGACTCTCTTGTTTCCTCTTCCTCACTCGCTTGGCTGCTGCTGGCTGAAGATGCGGCCAAGACACGCTTTTCGGCTTCTTTCCGACGTCGTTTAGCAAGGCGTATTTCCCGTTGTTCAGGCGTTTCGGCTGCACGTTTAGCTTTGGCTTTATCATTTTTTTCGCTGTTGTGCAGCCAACTCCCAAGCGAGTACTTGTGGATCGGACGAATTTAGTTTCTCAGCTTTCTGCGTAGTCAAGCAGCAGCCGCACTCCCCTTCCCTTCCATGTCGTGTGCGCACGCCTATTCTCTGGCAAGCGCATTATATAGCCTCCTTGCGCATGCACATGACGCACATGTGCAGTAGCGCGCGGCTGCGCCGAAAGGTCAGGCGACGGAGTCGGCGGCGGCGACAACTGCTGCAGCGGCGAGGAGCGAAAACCTGCGCGGCGCGTGACGTCACTCGTTTTCGCGCATGCGCATAACTCA